>NC_021161.2:51218338-51249690 GCF_000331145.2 Cicer arietinum
TTTTTTTTTTTTTTTTTTTTTTTAATTTCTTTCAGGTCAATGGCTTCTAATTCAGACCAGTGGGTGAAGGAGTATAATGAAGCACTGAAACTTGGTGATGATATTAGCAGCATGATTTCTGAGCAGAGTTCCTTTCCTGCATCTGGACCGGAGGCTCAACGTCAATCATCTGCTATAAGAAGGAAGATTACAATATTAGGGACTAGGCTTGATAGCTTGCAGTCCCTTTTGTCAAAGCTTCCTGGAAAGCAACCTTTGTGAGTGTGTATTTGTTGATCATTCTGGTAAAAAATGTTCATGGTTATTAATCCGTATCATTTTTATTTTTTTTTCCTTTCAAATTATCAATCAACAGTGAGGAATGGGAGATCATCTGTGTTCCCTTTTTAACGGGTTACACTTTTGAGGGAGTCTATCTGGGGATGTCTTTAATGGAGTAATACTAAATCAGATGTGCTATTTGTTACAAAAATATTTAGGTTTCGAAACGTAAGAATTAGTATGTCTAAGTTTTTAATAGGGTGAACGTGCACTGGTCAGTTATTTGGCGGAATTCATGGATGGTATTAGTGAAAATAGATCAATCATGTTTTATCATATATGTTCGTGAAGTCGTCTTTCGCAAGAAAAGGCATTATTCATACTGAATTATATGATACTATAGTGATAAGATTTGTGTTATTAATAGAAGAGGCAATAATGCCTTCAATTTAAATGTGAAGGTGTATGACGAAGCAGCATTACTGTTTTGTGAAGTGTATTTTCATTTGATTAATGCAGATCTGAGAAGGAGATGAATCGTCGCAAGGACATGCTTGCAAACTTAAGGTCAAAAGTTAACCAAATGGCTTCCTCACTGAACATGTCAAATTTTGCAAACAGGGATAGCTTGCTTGGTCCAGAAGTAAAACCAGATGTAATGAACAGAATTGTTGGCCTGGACAACAATGGACTTGTTGGATTTCAACGACAAGTTATGAAAGGTTGCTTAACTGAATTGTTTGACCATATATTACTCCAAGTCTGTTCTTTGGATTTGATAGTACATTTTTATTAACGCAGAACAAGATGAGGGCCTTGAGAGTTTGGAGCAGACTGTAATCAGCACAAAACATATTGCATTGGCAGTGAATGAAGAGCTGGGTCTACATACAAGACTCATTGTATGTTCACTTCATGCATTAATTTGTCTTTGTCCTTGTTTTGTATCGGCTATTTACGTATCTTCTCCCTTCTAAAATTGAATTCTTTCCTTTCATCTGTCAGGATGACTTAGACCAACATGTAGACGTCACAGATTCCCGGCTTAGGGTAACATTCTTATAGCAACTTCTATTGGGATCTAGTCTCTTGTTTAGCCATTATGTTAATATTGTTTACTTTGTTATATAATTTATACTTTGTTTCTGTTGTGAAAACAGCGTGTGCAGAAGAACTTGACATTCTTATAGCAACTTCTATTGGGACCTAGTCTCTTGTTTAGCCATTATGTTAATATTGTTTACTTTACTATATAATTTATATTTTGTTTCTGTTGTGAAAACAGCGTGTGCAGAAGAACTTGGCAATTTTAAATAAACGAACCAAAGGTGGTTGTTCTTGCTTCTGCATGCTCTTGTCAGTCATCGGCATTGTGGTTTTGGTTGTTGTGATTTGGCTGTTAGTCAAATATTTGTAACCATAAAATACCCTACTTGCCATGCAACTTATTGTTCATGTTTCTGTATGTATGCACTGAAACATTGCAACCGGTTTGAAAGGTGCTGTATTGTAATTGGCACATGCAAGTGTTTATATAACGTGTGCCTCTTGTAAAAATGTGAATGTCGAAAACTACTGTGCTTAAGTTATATGTAAGCAAATGTGTGATTTGGGAGTGAAGAAATGTTATGCCGTGTTATGTTATGAATGTATTGTATTATAACTGCAAAAGATGGCCACAGCCTGTTCAGCATGTATATGCAAGGATGATGTTTTTTCTCTTATTTCCATTGATCTAAAGTGTTTATTTACTATATAATTTTTTTAACACTTTAGATTAATGGAAATAAGAGAAAAAACATCATTTAAAAAAATGATTGATCAACTAAAAAAGTTATTACTTCAAATTCAAAATTATATAAAATAATCTGAACACTAAAAAGAAAATATAATTTCATCTTTTTCATAATGTGCAAGTTGGTCACATAACAGTTGATAGGGTGTTATTCCACTATGGTATGTAATATCAGGTAGCAAGCAAATAAGAGAACATGTTCACTCACACACTTAAAAAGCTCAAACATATATATATAATCATTTCTTACACAAAAACTGTTTGTGAGCTACATACACTTAAGCGCATGGTTAAATAAACCATATGAGTAATGCTATCTCAATAGATCAAATAGCTTCAAGATCATGAAACAACTGAATGACTACAACAAAATGATAACTAGAAAGGAAAAAAAAAATGAAAAGGGTAAAAAGAACTATGCAACTAAAAAAAGAGCTTTCGTGGGGGTGGTGCTCTAGATTCAACTTTGGAAGATAAGTTTGAGGACTTGAGTGGGGGAGGCACTGCCATGCTTTCTTTTCCCTCAGCTACTTTGTCAAGCAGCTTTGCAGCCCTTGGATCTGTTAGTAGCTTCTTCTGAAAAGATTGCGAAAAGCCGGTCGCAATGATAGTCACATGAATCTCGCCAGTATAACGATCATCAACAACAGCTCCAAATATAATATTGGCAGAAGGATCAGCCAAACTAGTCACAACCTATAAAAACCACGCTTGTTGAGAACATGTTGTATATAAAGAGAAAGGCCAGAAAATGCATAAATAAAAATAATTATTGCAGCATTCTGCCTGAAGTCATTAATACTAAATCAAGTAACATCTGATGAATAGTTTACGAAGGAAATATATGATGATGTTAGCAACAAATTCTAAGGATCAAATGTGTAAAAAGAATAACAAGAATTATCTTTAACAAGTGAAGCTGATAAAATCCTCATATACCTGAGATACCCTGTTGACTTCCTGCAGGGTAATGTCCTTTCCACCGGTAATATTATACACTACACCAGTGGCTGATTGAATAGATGATCCAATTAAAGGAGCCAAAGTAGCCTGTTCTGCTGCTTCTTCTGCCCGGTTTTTACCGGAGGAAACACCTACTCCAAGCATTGCAGTACCAGAGTCTTTCATCACAGCTTTTACATCAGCAAAATCCACATTTACAAGTCCCGGTATCTGGAAGAACACACAACAGTTCATATGATCTAGAGAGAAAAAAGAACTACATGGATAAACAACCACTTGACAAAAATACAAGCCGAATTATGAAGAGTGGAAACTTAAAAGCATCTTTGCAAGTTAACTGTTTGGTAGGATCAACAAGGAACTTAATCATGTTTTAGTAACCCAAAAAAACAAAAACAGAATACATTTTTGCCAGTCAACTCACTGTTATAATATCTGATATTCCTTGTACTCCTTGGCGTAAAACATCATCTGCAAGACGAAAAGCATCTTGAAGGGGCATCTGCTCGTCAGCTATGTCAAGCAGACGATCATTTGGAATCACTATAAGTGTATCAACATTTTTCTGAAGCTTTTCAATGGCTTCGAGTGCCTGAAAAAAAAAAAATCAAATGAATACCATTTTATTTAACATACTAAAAGGAACAATAGTTTTACGGCAGACTAGAGAATAACTTGGTAATAGCTATTCTAAAACATGGAAAGAAGGGACACCTGCCTGCAAGGATCTTTTACGTCCTTCAAAACTGAAAGGATAGGTAACAACACCTACAGTCAAGTAACCTGCCTCTTTTGATATTTGGGCCACAACTGGGGCAGCCCCAGACCCTGTACCCCCACCCATCCCAGCTGTTATAAACACCAAATCTGATCCTTTAAGGGCATCAGCAATAGCCTCTTTTGATTCCTCCGCAGCTTGTTCCCCCAAAAGTGGATTCCCACCAGTACCTGCATCACTATCAAGCAATTTGAATCAAAGGCCAAACCTCAAATTCTCAATAAATTTATGAAGCCTATAGGATTGAATTTACACAGTCGAAAAATCAAAGCATAATCAAAACACAAGCAAGGAGAATCTGCCTGACCTAATCCACGAGTCAAAAGCTCTCCAATTTTAATAGGGTTCTCAGCAGCCGAATGCAATAGCGCTTGAGCATCGGTATTTATTGCATAGAAGTCTACACCCTGGTTACAAATATAAGTACCAAAAATCAACATTAGTTAGTATTCACAAGCCAGGTTTAAAGAAACTAACCGCAACTACATTGCGACTGCAATTGCAATTGCAATTTTGGCTGTATTAGCTGTATTTTCCACAATTTCAAGGATCACAATGTCATTTAAAATCTTGCTCACATGATTACATAGCATTGCAGAGAACAACAAAAAACAAGGTTATAATAATGAAAAGTGTCACTGGAATGAACAAGTGAACAACCACAATAAAAAGATATATCCACACACAAGTACAATACCACCAAAGTTATTACAGCTACATAGAGTTTACAAAAAATTGAAAAAATAACCATTAACAACAACAACAACCAAGCTTTTTCCCATTAAGTAGGGTGAATTTACATGGATCAAACGACGTCATAGCGTTCTATCATATAACATATATCGCTCTAGCTCGTTAATCACTAGGTCTTTCCTAATAGTTTCCCTAATAGTTTTCCTAGATCTTCCCCTGCCTCTAACGATTTGACTATCCTCCATTTGATCTTACCCTCCTCACAACACAATCTACAGGTCTCCTCTCCACATGCTCAAACCACCTAAGCCCAGTTTCTACTATAGGTGCTACCCCAACTCTCTCTCTCGTCTAGTCTTTCCACACATCCAACACAGCGTTCCCATCTCTGCTACACTTATTTTATCCTCATGATGGTTTTTTACTCCGTCCATATAACCTCGCTGGTATAAAATTACCCCTTCAAATTTGAGCCGTACATTTGTATTACATAAAACACCTCCATTAACCGACGAGGACCTAAAATGAGCTAATTAGGAGGAAAAACAAAGAATATTTGAAGTCTAGGATTTTATAATAGTTTTTAGTTTTATTTGTGCACTCAAATCCACATCATTAACCATGCTAAAAATTGGGTTCCCAAACATGGCCTATAGAGAGAAATGCAAAGTAAAAATGAAAACTTTATGGAAGAAAAATGAAGGGAAAAGAAACCCCACCTGCAAACCACTACCAATCATGCGGTTAACAGCATTGTTACCACCACCCCCAATTCCAACGACCTTAATCTTAGCGTTATCAACATAAGCTAAAGAGCATTTAACAGACCCAAAACGACGACTGAAACGTTGCGTTTTGGGGTAAAGAGAAAAGGAAGTGGTTGTGAGAGAAGAGAGTGAAGTGGATAGTGATGCATTGTGGAAGAGTGAAGAATATGAAAGGGAAGAAAGAACCATTTTTGTCACCTTGCAAAAAGGGTTTTCTTTTTTGATGTTTTAGGGTTTTAGCATAGAACAGAGAATGTGAAAATTTGAAGCTTTTTTTGATTTGGTTGGTGCGCGTCTTGGATTGGAACCGGATGAAGGAACATGATGACGGTTCATTGTTGTTGAATAATTTAACGACGTCGTTTCGATGATATTCAATTTTTTCTCAAACAAAAAATTCAAAATCATTTTGAGTTTATTTCACACTCATGCTGCACAATCGCTTTTCTTCAATATTTTTTGGATTTTTTCTTCTTCTAAATATCCATTTTTTTAAAATAAAATACCAATCTGCCACATTTAGGAAAAATAAGTTAAAATGTTTTACTTTTTAAAGTTAGTACAAGATGGTATCATGTGAAAAATTTGTTTTTTTTTTTTCAATAAAGGTCACATTCTAGGAAATGTGACTATGTATTAGGTTTGCTTTTTTTTTTTTAATAGTAAAACAAAAAATTTATTAAAAATCAAATATATATTAATAAATTTAATCTAATATATTTTAATAATAAAAAATACATAAAATATTGTGATCAAATAAATGTGTTAACAACATACCAACAATAATTTTATGTTTTCGATTAGGATAAGAGATTGGACATAACTATGTATTTTATTATTAAAATTATAACTCTTGTTTCTTATTCTTTATGAAATCTCTTGAATATGTTAGAATTTTACATATCAACTTAACACATTCAAATTTAGTTAGTCAACAAATAACTTGTTTATAATCTCATAGGCTATTTAAAACACTAGGCCTTATTTTGTAAATGTATTTTATATTTTTATTTTTTAAAAAAATGTGTTAGTTTTATTTGCCAGTAACAATGAGGTAAGATATTCTCTTAAAATGTATAAATGTCTACATTTCAAAAAGTAATAAAAAATAAAAAATTTATTTTTATTATTTTAAAAAATTCGTTTTAATTAACTAGCTTTTTGTATTCTATCACAACAATAATCCACACTAAAAATCTTTCGTAAACCTAAAATAAATATACATTTTAAAAAGTAGAAACAAAATATTTTCACCGAAATCTAAAATATTTGTTTTTGTTAACTAAAAACTATAATCAAACAAATACTTGAACATGTAATCCAATCCAATCGAATGAAACTTAATACTTAGGACATAGAGTAGGTTATGGTTTTTTTTCTTTCTTTCAAATACATACATTTAAACTAGTGTTAAGTGGAGAAAGTAGCCCCTAAAACTTTTCCATTACACAATCAACAACATTGTTGAACTCCTCAATAGCTCTCTGGTCAGCACCATCACGTATTATCGGTGGAAAGAATAGCCATGCAGAAGTGGACACCACAAACCCAACAATAATGGGCCCGGATATGGCCCAATGGACCCTCCTCTTAAAGCCCAGCAACTTCATCACACCTATCTCCACAACCACACACACTCCATGAAGCAAAAAGAAGCACGTGACCTCCCACGTGGGAGTAACACGTGTGACATAATAAAATATCAACTCATGCATAAGCCCAGATACCCAAAAAGATGCGATGATTCCAGGCAGTGAAGCCCATTGGGGGCCCAATAATGTTTTGGACATTAATGTTTTCACGGGAATGTATACAGTGTGTCGCAGAATATATGTTACAATGAGGTTCCACCTTTTCCCCCAAAAATCGCCCAATGAAGTGGACAAATAAGGCTCATCAAACGGTAATTCAAGCTCAATCCCAATTGAAGCATTAATTAAAATGTTACAAAGTCCCCAAACAAGATCTAATAATAAATATATGAGGCTACAATAGAGGCACACAATAATAAATGAAGAGTAAATGTACATATCTTGCTTTTTTTGGGGGTCATTTTTTAGACCCATCAAGAGAAAAAATAAAAGCATGGCCTTCATTGGAAGCAAAAGATGGAATTTTGATGGGTTTTGGTTAAGTGGGTGTTTTAGTTTTTGGGTGATTCTAATTGGGAAACAAGCAAAGGTGAGAAAGAGGGGAAGTGAGTTTGATGGGTTGGAAGAGAGAGGACCCAAATCAAAGGTGAAAAGGAGGAGCTTGAAGTTTGTGAGCCAAGTGATAAGGAAGGAAGTGATACCTATTGGGAGGACAAAGGAGAGTTGAAATGGTAGGATAGTGAAGATGTACATAATTGGGGACAAGGATAGAAACCTGAAAATGCCTTTGGGTATTTTTGAGGATATGAAATAAGAGTAACATAGAGAAGCTATGATTATGAGCCATACCTTGATTAAGCTCTTGATTTCTTCTCCAAGTTCAGTGCAATTTGTGCTTAACATTCTCTCTATTATGTGCTATTTTATCTACTACCCTTCTTTTTTTTGGGGTCAACAATCAACCCCTTCTAGCTAAGCTGATGACTTGCAAGACCCTATAGTAGTTAAACCTCAGATCTGATACCATAGAATTTTTTTCCTGGCTTAAATGATATGATGGGAGCATCTCATCCCATATTGGCTATTGTTTACGGTAAATTGATTAAAAAACTGTTGAAAGGTATAAGCTATTGATTATGGTAACTTGATTAAAAAAATTGTGGAAAGAAGCACTTTGAATTGAATAAGAAACGGTTATCTTTCCATTTATATGATATGATTCCTTTTTTGGTTTTAATTTATTTGATTCCTTTAAGTAATTCTAAACAAAAGAAAGTTGATTTAATCAATAACAATATTATTTTTTTTTATAAATTATGAGACTTTTTTTTGCAACATAAATTATGAAACTCGTCATCTTTCTTTTTACAATTAATTATTTTCTTAATTAATTCGTATTTAGACTCGTTCCTTCATGTATGATTCACAGATATGGTTTTTGGTCAATATCCTTGATTATTTCATTAACTCTCTTGCAAATATTGTTTAAAAGTGAAGGAACATACATGTGAACCAGAACATACAACTGACCAAAATTAAGGATGATGACATATCTGACTAATCAAAACTTACTCGGAAGGACCATATCAAAGATAGCAATGAACTAAGATATGACTAATTGAATAGAACCATAAATCAAAATCTCTATGTACATCACAATACCCTCTTAAGATCATACAATGTTTGTATAGCCTATTCATCGAGCCACCCTGCTGAATGGCTGATTGAAAATGCATAATTAAGACCAGCTGCAAAACCTGGCGGCACACTACGATTAAGAGTTTCATTACCACTAAAAATAGGAATTTCAGGATACAGAGAACGCATCCTGACAAGGTTTAAATCATCTGCAGCTGGGGTATTCATCTTATCTAATGACTCAGATGCTGGAGTAAGTTGTGCATTTTTGTTGCTACAGGAAGGCTCACCAACAAACATATGATCATTCGGTGTAAGGTTAGGATCTTGAATCCCAGAAAGGCCAACCTGTTGCCCAACATCTGATTCTCTCTGATGCTTCTCTTTATCCCTGCCATGGTTTTGATCTGCATTTTTATTGCCACAGTCAGAAAGAGGACCGACAACACATGGCACTCCTAACACAGTTTGCCTTTTGGCTTGAGGGACCACACTTAGTCCTCTTCTATCATTTTTATCAGTACCATGATTTCTCTTCCCAGATGTCTTCCAAGTCTTGCTCATCATATATTCCTGTCCCCTTTGACTCTCTTGGTCAACGTTGCCATTACGTGAGCTTCTTTTCTGACTTTTTTTTATAGATGCTGGTTCTTCTCGATCATCAGTCCATCCTAAGAGATCATGATTTGGCACGAGCTTGCCCCCGCCATTACCATCCATAATATGGTCAGAAGCCAACTTGTCACTGTACACATGGCCATTCTCCTGGACTACGATCTTGTATTTAGTAGTCAAGTCACCTGAGTCTTCCCGCTTCCCCATTGTAATGGTTTTATCCTCAACATCTCCCATCTTGTGTTTTTCTATCTTACCCTCCAACAATAGTGAGGATCTAGCTTCTTTAAATGAATCCACCAAACTACACACAAGGAAAGCATCGTAAGTACATAAACAAGTGGCAAATTTAGATTTCAAGTTAAAAAAACAATCCAAGAAGCCAAAAGAACAAAAGAATGAACAGCAAGAAAATAAGTAGCCCAGAAATCAGATTAGATAGAAAATAAGTACATAACAATAAGCTTATGTCAAAAAAAAAAATACCAGGCTAAATAAGTACATAAACAAGTGGTAAATTTAGGTTTCAAGATTCAAAAAAGAATCCACGGAAGCAACATTGTAGTGCAAATATTACAGAAAGATGGCAAAAGAACAAAGGAATAAATAGCAAGAAAATAATTCAGAAATCAGATTAGATAGATGGATATACCCCTTTTCTGAATCGGCGTCAGGTGGAGGAAATAGACTTCTAATAGGCTTGACGAACAGGGTATTGTTATTATCAACCTGATCGTCATTCTTGATTTGCTCAGAATCTTTATCCATAGGAGCACATAATTTCTCACCAGTTAGGTGGTTGTTTTCCTCACAGTTGGGCATTTCAAATTTCTTTGAGATTGACTTCTTGTTTTCAGTCAAAGGCCTTCTTGATATTTCATTTGATTTCGTTTTCTTCGAAATATGTGAACCAGAAATCATGTTTCCAGATGACTTCTTTGAGATTGACTTCTTGTTTTCAGTCAAACACCTTGCTTTATTTGATTCAGGTTTCCTTGAAATATCTGAACAAGAAATCATCTTATCAGACGAATTCTTTGAGACTGAATTCTTGTTTTCAGTCAAACGACTACTTGGTATTTCCTTTGATATGGGTGTCCTTGAAATATCTGAACCAGAATTAATCTTTTCAGAAGACTTCTTGCTATCAATTTTACTGGAAGGCAGTTCTCCTGTAACTTTAGATCCTTTTGCAGAGCCCTTGCCGGATGATTTAACAAAACTAACATTGTTCTTCAATGTATCTCCCTCTTTAGTTGCATGCTTTATCCTCTTATTGGAGGTATTAATTTCCCGAACAGTAGCTCTGGTGTTGGGGAATTTTATATGATCTCTTACAGGAGTCCCAAGTTTATCATTGATCTCATGATTTCTAGTTCACGTAAAGATAAATATAATTACATAGGGCATTAACAAGGACAAACTTGAAAAACAAAAAATCCACATAACACTTACAAGCAATATATAAGAATGCGATTGTTTGGCAAAAGACCTTCCCAAGCCCTTAATTTAAAACCATTGATGTCATCAAAAGCGATCCCTCTGCCAAAATCAATTTGAGGATCAACCCCCTATCAATATCAATATCAATTAGAATCATAAAAAGGAGCAGAAAAAAAGGAAAAGAGAGATAACCTTGGCAAACATTTGCGATGATATGACTTTGGACAACGATTACAAATTGCAAATTGCAACTCAGGTTCCGCCTTATTTTCTAATCCTTTACAGACACAGCAAAAGTGAACGGGACAAGTAAAGGGCTTCCCGTCAGCAATATTTTTCTCAAGATCCTCGGCAACATGCTTGACTACCTTGGGAAGTAACTTTGCAACACAATGTGGATGATAAAAGCGGTCACAGGTCTCAGAAGAACATTTAAAAACCTGAAAGGTGGTTCTCAAAATTTTATATAACATACAAAGCTCCAGAAAAAACTCTTGTTTAAAAAAAAACATTAATATCTTTGCTAATAAATCAAAACTAATACCAGATAAAACAGACAATGTAGACAAAGAGAACTAAGTTTCAAAATTAACATATCACGAGAATGCATGGTAGGAAAACAAGGATGGGTAACATAATACACAATAAGGAAAATAGATAACACATGAGATCTAGTTTCCATAAGGACCTTCATTGATGTTTTATATTTACTAAAAGGTGTCACAAACATACCCAAAATCTTTAAGTAAACATGGAACCAGAGAAAAAGATGCTAAAAGATCTTTCATCTCAATATAAAATTGGAAACAGGAAATAATTTGTTTTGAAATTGCTAACAAGGACAATGAGGCAGATCATTCAGGTATGAAAACACATATACTTGAACTAATCAATAAGAGAAACCTATTTCATTTTCTACACAAAAATACCTCAGCGCCGTTATCTTTATCAGAAGAACCCAGCTTGCCACATGCAAAGCATTGATGCTGACGATTTTCACAATTCTTACAATAAAAATTTTGAATTTCCTGCAATTTTTTTTTGCAACAGGCAAGCAAATTTTTACATCATTATCTGAAGTGGAAAAGGACAAGTAAAATAAATATTATAAATAATAACATTAACATACATCAACTTCCTTCGGCGTAAGACCAAGAGAAACACAAAAAGAATCCTTGCCATCCTGCTTAGTAGCATGAAATGATCTCATGCAAGCTCCATCACAACTGCAGGAAATTTGTTATATATATTTAGAATTAGAACAATTTCAGATTTTCATAAAATATATTTAGGATATATTGTAAAAGGTAAAAACTGTATGTTAAATGCAGAACTAAGATTTAAGTGGTTTTTCTTTAAACATGGTTCACATTAGGACATTAGGCCTCGTCTTTGATTCATGTAGACAATCCAAACTAGTGGGAGAAGACTTCTGATGTAGTTTGTATGCTTTGGAATATATAGTAGAATCAATAAGTTGTTTAATTTAGGAAGTAATTTTGGGAATTATTTCCTGTGTTTCTTAAATACAGTATCTTGATTTGATCTCATTTTATATTGGATATTTCTCTTAATATAATGGTTGCTTGAGCTTACTTCTACAAGTCACCCTGAATATATTAGTATAAAATAGCACTACCCGAGTGTTAGCATTCTGTACCACATTATTGCAATACCATATCAGTAAGACATTAATTCAGTGTCTCCATTCCTATTATAACAAAGTTCTGTAGTCTCACAGATACAAACACCAAATTACACAAGCCAATATGAAAAGAACTCGTACCACAAAAGATTACCGCCATTGTCACAAAATGCACAAACATTATCAAATAAATTTTCGTCTACTTCTGAGTCTTCATTAGCCTCATCTATGATATCATTGTCAATATATTTGACTATAATTCCAGGTTGAGCCAAATCTTCAAATTCCTGAAATCAAGAAGTAAAATCTTAAATATATATATACGTAGACACATAAATGAATAAAAAGAATGAAAAGGAGAATATATAGCAGAAAAATCATTTTCGAGTAACGATATTTAACAAACCTCATCAGATGGTCTTTGATCCTCTGGCTTGTCCCCCAAAACTGTGAGCAAAAGCTGCTTAAATCATCATTTAATTTTTGTTAATATGAAGCACACATGTTGGGAACAACAAAAACTAAGCATCTTAATGCCACAAAGCATATAGTTGAATGAAACAATAAATTATTATCCTAATTAGTACATAGCAAAAGAACAAGGAAAATAATATCTACACCCTTATAACATAAATGAGATGTAACGTGTATATATATCATAACTAAAGCAACTCAACTTTAAGAGTACAGAGTAGACAAACGATTCGTTAATTAAATTTGTTATGACTGGGTATTTTCGAAAAGTAAAACACAGAAAAAAGCAAAACAGGGAGAAAATTAAAATAAAGAGTTTAACCAACCGACACTACTTTTCAATATACAACTGTTAACACCAAAACACTATCCAAGATCAAACACCCTATCCATTTCAACCCTTCATGCAAGTAACGCAGCCTATTTCATGAACTTCATATTCTTAAGCTAGAAATCACGTGCTTCAATTCATAAAAGAACATGATAATGTAGAACCATATAATTTCAACACCACAATATCTTTGAGAAAGAAAGTACAAACCTTAGACCGAGCTAAAACAGCATCTCTTTTGGTAGCTTCACCAATCAAAGTCATATGATCCAACAAATCCTTTTGTGAAGGCTTAAACCCATAAGAGCTACAAAACAATATTCATTAAAAAAAGTCATACAACGCACTTTTTACATAAACCATTAGCATTGAATAAAAAAAAAGTTCCATAAAAAAATACCTCAAATCCCTATCCCTACACAAGCTACTCCAAAAAGATGTGGACGATAACCTAGGTTTTTTCTTAACACAATGAAGAAAATAAAGCGTGATTAACACATTCTTCACAGTATCCATAAAACTCTTCCTTGGTTTCTGAAGCTTAATCCACCTTTTATCCTTAGATAACAACGATACCACAGGTTTCAAACCTGAAATATCAAACCTCCAAGCAGTAACCTGCATGAAAATCTTCTGCAACCCATTATCAGCCGATCCATGTAAGAACACATGGCCCTTATTTACATCATTAACCTTAGAAATCTCGGAATCACTCCATTGAATCGGCAAAACAGAAAAAGACACAGGTTCATCATCGTCATCTTCAAGATGATAATTCGACACAAGAAGTGACTGAAAGTCGGTTTCAGATTCAGTTTCATCATCTAATGACGCGAATCGCCGTTTCATCTCAAAGCGTTGTTTATTCTCTACAAACAAAAATCGAAATAAAATCGAATTAAAGAACAAGTGCATGCATGTATGTAGCTATGAATGAAAAGGGATTAGGTTTTCACGATTTGAATTGGAGAATGCAATCGGAACAGAGAGAATGAGATAAAACCCTAATACTAAGAATAGTGTATTAGAGTTAAGTACCTTGATTTGATTACGTACTTTACGGAAGAAGAGTGATGAAGTTGTTAATAGTTGATAGCTTAATGGAAAATTAGACGGATTTGGATGAAGACTTTTAAACCCTTTTTGTCCGAAGATTTTGCCGCTAAAACTTCATATCTGTCAACGAAGCGTGACATCCACGTATGATTTTATATATATATATATATATATATCTATATATATAAAAAAATATTTTTTTTTTTTATTTTTTTTTTTTTTTTTTTTTTTTTTTTTTTTTTTTTTTTTTTTTTTTTTTTTTTTTTTTTTATCTTCCTTTGATGTTAATTGAAAGAGGTAAATTCTAATGTTTGAGGTGAATCTAATTACTAATAAACAAATATTAAAAGAAAGTAAAACATTCATTTATTTGTTCAATCATGATTCAATTCAGTTTAATTGAATGAAAGTTAAAATACATTGAAGCAACTAATGACTAGCAAATTAATGAAATCAGTTGACCTTAAATTACCCTTTTGATCCTGTTTTTAAAATAAATAACTATTGTAATAAGTTTTCAAGGAAAGTCAATTTTATTAAATATAAATTAAACTTGTCTGACTTTGTAAATTTTTCTAAGCTAATAATATATCAAAATTAAACTAAAAGGAGATTAGATATGATTAATTTTTTTACACCAATAATGTAAAAAAATTAAAATTTTAAAGTGTAATTTCTAAATTTTAATGCTTGTATTATGAACCCAATATAAAACTATGTAAAAGTTAGAGGTTTAGCTTTCGAACATTGCCGTGTAAATAAATCTTTACAAGCCACCGCGAAGCGTGACAGCCACGTATGATTTTATATATATATATATATATATATATATATATATTAAAAAAAATATTTGATTTTTATAATTTTTTTAACATCGATTTGATTTTTTTTTTATTATATTGTGAATTTGATATTTATTGTTCCTTTAACGTCGATTTTATTTTAATTTTTTTTTTAATAATGTGGATTTGTTTTTTATTATTTGTTTGTGGTCAACTTACTTGATTATAAGTTAGAAGTAAGATAAGATTTTTAATAAAAAAAACCAAAACATATATAAGATAAATTTTTAATGTTTTGATTCAAGGTGAAAGGAAAAAGGTCTTATATTATTGGTTAATGAATGACAAAATACAAATTCATTATTGAAACTTACATAAAAAGAAGAATCCAGCAATAAGGGAGTTTATTAATCTCTCTCATTTACCATTCCTCTCCAAAGAACAATAAATTTTTGTACATGTACTATTCACATCTAATCTATATGTTTACATTATACATGTAACATCTTTGGCATATAAGTTGTGTTTTTTTTCCCTTAAACTTTGCTATATATAAATTCTTTCTCTAACAAAAACATTTCAGACCCATCTCTGAATTCAAAATAGCTCATCAGACTCAAGTTGTGAAGAAACTGTTGTATCTGAGGTGGTATCATCAACACTCAAGTTGGAGAAATCACCATTCAAGGAGGAATAACTTTCATCTTCACCACAAACTGAAGGACAAGGTGATGCTTCAGGTGTGGTTGTAGTGACAGTGCTAGCAGGTGAAGGGAATGAATCTGCATCTTCAGATTGTTGTTGAAGGCTCCAATACATTATACTTGCTGCAAGAGTCAGAATCATCTTCTGATTAACCTGCCATATGTTCAACAAACAAAATTAAGCACAACATCAATAATTAATTTCATGTTAGATTTTGGGTAAGAAATGTGAACGAAAAACAAAGACACTAGTGGTGGAAACTAGTTAGAACAAAAACGTTGGTTCAAAAGAATAAAGATACGAAAAAATACAAAAAATTAACACAAGATATTTGATTATGGAGTTTGGCTAATTGTGGATACGTTCCAACAATTGTAGTTCCTTTCTATTAATTTCACAAGCTTGGGGTTTTTACGGTGTTCAGGTTGTATTTAAATACTAAGGTCCAATTTACAATATTTAAATATGAGTCATGCTCAACACAACTATATGTACCTCCATGATATCCTCAGGTAGCAAAAATATGGAACAACCAAGCTTTCGTGCAACACTGATTATGTAGGTTGCATTCAACTTCTTCTCATCATCTATAATTTAAACAACAAATTAAATCAATTCAACAAAATGATAAAAATATAAAAGGTGTAAATAAATAACAAAGAGCATGTTTAAGTATTTATCTCTAAAAATTAGCCAAACTCAAAATGGTAACTAAAGCATGGAATCATACCACTTTCACCCTTGGTGACAAGGTTCCAATTGACAACCCTTGGCTCTACAGCACTCAGAAGCTCAAGAAAAAATAGTCCACTTGACAAACTCCTATCCTGTACATAAAATTGCATCCAAAACAATGTCACTAACAAAATCATCATATAAGTCTTTTGATGTCGCGCATTTTAAACGGGAAATAGAAGTTAGTTTGAAAGAAAAACAACCTTGAAACTCTCAATGTGAGAAGTTTTGCCAATGCTTTTGACTTTTCTGTTTGCCCATTTAAGGATATCAGCATCTCTGATCTCCTTTCCTTGGGAATGAGATCTCAAATTTTTCAATAGTTGAAGCATTGTGAATCTCATCAACTGCCACAATAAAGCTGAAAAATAGAACAAATTTATCTTTAGACCATGAATACCGAGTTTTTTTCCAGGACAAGCACACACAGTCATCCCAACACATATTGAGGCCTGAGTCAAATTTTAGCTTTGTGTGGAAGTTATAATAAGAAGAAGGCGTTACCAAGAATGAGCTTCTTATTTCCTTGCACAATGTCATTGCCAGCTACATTAACTAGTGAGAATCTGAATTGTTTACCAACTTTGACAACCTGATTGCAGTTTTCTACTTTTTTGAATGGCATTCTAATTGGAGGTCTTGTTGCAAGTTTCCAATTTACTGATCCTGGAAAAATCTTGTCTAGCACTTCTAGTAGTATCCATCTACATGCAAAATGTAAAAGCAATCAAACACATTAAGAACCTGTGAAGCACTGACACCAACACATATCAGACACGTCTTAAGTGTGAAGTGTCAGTGCTACGTAGTTAAGAACTAAGTTATTTTGTATATTAATCAAAAAGTTGAAAAATATACATGAAGATAGCTTTATATTTTGATGATTTTAAGAGAAGGAAAATGATATATACCCATTTCTGACATCCTCAAATAGATTATTAACACGAGTAGAAATTCCAAGACTATTGATCCACATCCTGAAGCATCTCTCTTCTCTACATGTTTGCACATCTTCTGTCATCATCTCAGCATACGACATCTTTTTAGTATCTGTCGATAAGCCACTCCTGCATTGTATAGGGAATGCTACTAAACATAAGTAATGTACATTCACATAGACATTTATTTAAATCATCATATAAATGGCATAAGATTAGTTACAATATTCATTTTATACCTGTGATGAAATAATTGTGCGACAAATGCAAGATTAAGATTCGAGGTACCCTCCGTAATGTCCCTCGGGGTCAAGTATCTTTTGCAGCCCAGTCTCTCTGCATGCTCAAGCACAAGATTTGATCTTTCATTGCTATCTTTAGTGTCTAAGGTTGATGGATTGCAATGTTCAGGAGCAAGGACATTAAGAAGATAAGCATAAGCCTCTCCGTCCTGTAAATATATCGACATAAATCGCATAAGGATGTCGATTAATAACATCTTGATTCAATTTGTCATAGCATACAAAAATAATTACAAACAAAACCAACAAATTATAAAATAGTTACAAGAGTACAAAACATTCCTAGTTATAAAATGTCATTAAAGAAGTGATCACCTTCAAATCAGAAGAATAATTCTGAACAGTTTTTTGGTAACCTCCCCTTTGGAGATGAAAATTCATCCATTTTAGTAGAACCTTTTCAGGAGACAAATTAAGAAGCTCTTCAATCTCCTGAGACCAATAAAAAGTAAGATTAATCAAGTATCCTAAAACACATTTTGAAAATAAAATTAAAATTTGATTTAATTGGAATAGACTAAATATTAAAGATGAAAAAAATTATATATCTCATTACCTGACTATCATCGACCAATTCCACAAGCTGAGGCGTCTTCTTAAGGCTGAGATCAGCCAACAGTTGAATCTGAAAATGCCAAGATTGTAAGAAAATGAGAAAGATAGAGTCAAAAGATCTATTAGGCCGTGAAGAAAACAAATCATGTCAGCTTACAAGCAAATACAAACAACTAAACTCAAAAAAATGTAAATGATATATAAGGTTTGAGTATTTACCTTTATGATTTGGGATATTAACCCTAGAACAAGATGAGGCTGCAACATAAACAACCAAACAATAATGTCAGAAACACTATAGGGAGCTCAAGTAAATGTTGATAAAAGATTATAGGGAGCTTAAATTGCAAAAACTCACTCTTCCTTCAACTAAGTCCTGTGTGCCAATGTTGACCACTGTGCAGCCAATAGCCTTAGCAGAATTAAGGCATAAAGTATGGTTCTCATTTATCTCCCAAAGAGTAAGATTCCGTTTCGTGTTGATGGCTCGCTCGTCTATTGTTCCCGGCACAGCAACATTGATAAGCTTACTGCAATACAGACGACATATATCAAAGCCGTTATTAAATTAAAGACTTGCACAAACATAAGTAAAATGTGAAAATCGAAAGACCCTGCTCATTCTATACCACAAAAGAATGCCATCTTTGGAAAGATCAAATAGATCATTTGTAGCTGGATCCAAAGGAAGATATTGACTCAGAAATGGATCATCGCCAAGGTAGCTGTTTATGTGAGCAACATAGCAGGCCTTTTCAGATTCACTAATCGTGTGAAGAAGTGTAGTTATGGTTTCGTTAAGGAATGATGATGAGTGCTTCAATCCACCTTGTTTGGTTGTAGCTTGGCTTCGCAAATTCAAATATATCTGCGTGAAAAAATGTTAATAAATTGAAAGGTCGCATACATTAAGTCACATGCATCATGTTTAACGCTCTATAATACTCCATTTGAAAAGTTGTTGTATCTGATCTTAAGACCAGATACATCAACTTTTCAGTTATCATTTTTGCTTATATTTCATTCCATAATAGTATAACACAAACCACCATTTCCCTATGCAACTAATTTAAACACGTTGAGTACGACTTGTATTCAGCAAAAAGTAGATAGACGCACAAGCTTAGTGTTACTGTTTACACATAGCATTACATTTTTATTCTATAATCCTAAGCATTACTTAATAGAAAAACTACATCAGTCACTCTGTTGTCGCAAACATAGGCACAATAGGCCAAACTATATGATCAATTGTTTATTCTTGTGTCCGTTTATTTATCCGTTTACTTAAAAGCCGGGTTTGTTGTTCTAACAAAACGTGTTTCTAGTAATATTGAAAATTAAACAAGTCAAAACTCAACCATAAAATAAAATTACTTACCCTTAAGAAGGCTTCAAAATCAACATCATGGGTGAAGTCATTGCCTGACTCACTCAAGATCCTCTTAATCTCATCCTCACTGTACACATCTATAAACGCCTTTATCTTCATCATTAAACGTGGTAAATCTCCGAATGTAACTTTACCATTCTGATTTTTCAAAGAGACAAACTACACCACCACAAAAAAGAAAGGCCAAATAGGTGAAAAACACAATACTATAATTCAAATTTACCATAATAATGAAATTGGATCAAAATGTATAAGGACACAAGAAAATAAACTTACTTTTGATTTGAGACTACGAAGTTCAACCTGTGTAAACTGGCTTTGAAGCCATTGATCAGAGACAATAACACCCTCAAATTTTGACATCTTGGTAAATCACCAATACATAAAGATACAAAATGTATCTTAAAAATATTTGCAAAAGGAACAACAAGAATGAATGTGCAATACTCAGCAAACTAATGCCAATCAAATTCAAACAAAAAGGACCAAATCTAAAACAAAACTAACAAAGCAAGAAGTAGTTTTAGCTCGTGTAAGTCACCAATCTGTCCAACGTCATCCTGACAGACAACACAAACAAAAACATAAACCAAAATAAGAAAAACAAAAACAGAACAAAGAATAGATAACAGAATTAAAAATAATAATAATACTAATATATTAGATTAATTAGCTATATATCAAAAAACACCTTCATCTAAAAAAACAAAAAAAACTCATTCATAAGAAAAGGGTATATTGCATTTCACATCTATCTAATACTAGTTTTTTTACCAGAATTAACTTAGGAAAAAATCAAGTAAGAAAGTTGAGATTTAGCAAAAAAAAAAAAAAATGTTGTGTAAGGACTACGATAGGAGTGAGTAATTGAAGTAATAAATGAAAACATACCAATACATAAAAACGTAATAATATCGGTGGCAGCACATTGAATGAAGGAAGATGAAGAGGACACAAACGTGTGAAAGAGAAAAGAAAGAAAGAAAGGATCGATTTTTCTTGATGGGGTGGCAACATGAGAGAGAAGACAAGAGAAGAAATAGAGAGAGGACTCATTTTATGACTTGGTTTTTTTTGTTTTTGTTTCCCACGTTATTGTTCCGCGCGTGGCATAACAATCTATTAAGCGGCGAGTACGGTTGATACACGTCATCATTGGTGTATAACAATTTTGTTGTTTTCTGCAACCGACTTTGATTGTGTTTTTCTATGAATAGAAGAATGAATGAATGTTGTGATCTCACCAAAATACACTCATCATCGTGCCCTTTCTAACACCTGCCCCTCTTATTTTGGATTTTGGATTTTGGATTTTGAACCGAGTCATGATTCATATTTTTAATCAAGATTTAATTTAGTTTTTCCAAGAACATTTTAAGATTAAATTTAGTTTTTTAAGAAAAATAAAAGTTATTTTTAATGTTTGACAAAATTAAATCAGAATTATTTAATTTATATATATATATATATATTATGTGGTTGGTGAATGAAACACAAAGAAAGTAAAAAGATGGGAATAATGGAAAATAATTAAGATGGTTGTTTGATAGTTTAGTAGTATAAACAAATATATGCATTTATTATATTCAGTGATAATAATAGATTTTAACACATCATTTTAATATGCTTTTATAAAAACAATAAATAGAAAAGAATGTGAGAGAAGGGTGGTGTGTGGTTGGTAAGATGGAAGAGTATTTATAAATGTTTTTGAGTAAAAATAAATTACATATGATTAACAAAAACAAATAAATATTCTATTTCAATTAAAGAAAATATAGAATGTCTAAAGATAATAAAAAATATAATATTTATTATATAAAGAAATATAATTATATTTTTACATAGATTTAATTTAATTTATAATTATTTTGTTTGTGTGTTTTTTTTTTTTTTTTGTCATGTTGATGTAGCCTAAACCAAGACAACTTTAGATTTAAATAACTTGGTTTGAGTTGAATCCAAATTAAAATAAACTAGATTAAAATAATAGTTGAATTAGTTTGAATCTCCAACTAATTCAAAACATTAATTAACCCTTTGAATTATGGATTCCTCTCCCTCTCTTCTTAATTCCCATGTATGGCCAACTTTGATGACCTTTCTCATAACTCTAATTTCAATCTAAATACAATTTATGCAGACTTAATGAATCTTAATTAATTATCAGAAGAACAAACGTTAATTTAATTTATCATTTATTGGGATATCTTTATAAAAAAAATACAAAATAAGGGAGATTTTTTTTAATTAATTAAGATATTTCTTCTAATGCTGCATAAACATGATGAACACTTGTCATGATCAGAAGGTTTTTGCTTGTACATGAGCACATGTTATGGGTCATAATAAAGTTTAATTAATAATTCTTCCTCATGTATCTAACACACGCACCTTTCACATGCACATAAACTTAATTTGAGAAGCATTTCAACATCTATGAGACAAAGAACAATGCTTTCTAATTTCCAACTCTAGGTTTAATTTTATTGTGTTTCAGAGAAGTGGTTAGTGTAAGTAAATGCATGTTGTACTTGTAATTCTCCAATACTTATTATAGGTTTAATAGACATGCACAACGAATTTACACATGCGGTAAAACGGTCGATAAAAACAGTTGATTTTCAAGTCTAGTATGATCCTTGTTAAAAAACTTAATAAATAAAAAATTCATGTGATGAAAAATTTAAAACCATATGATTAAAATTTGAGATTGTACATTGTGCAATTGGAAAACCAACTGCAGAGAATCTTACTCCATGGTTGAATATGGGTGTTCGTAAACTTTTTGTCTTTCATAAAAGACTCTCACTTTTGGTTTTTATATTTGTATATCCTTTTTTTTTTCAAATATATTAAACCGTACTTTGAAAAAATAATACTAAACTGGCCTACTTTTTTGCACTAATAGATCATCGCATGCCCACCCAACGACTTTCTCAAGCCTTTTCTTTTTTCAATTCAATAGAAGGTCGCATCCCTAGGATGCGACCATGTATTAGGTGTCAAATTTTTTTTCCACGTTTTTTACAATTACAAAATTATTTATTTAATAAAACAAAAATAAAATAAAATAAAATTATATTAATAATAATAATAAAATAAATTATATTAATAAAAAAGTTAATTAAATTGAACAAATAAATTACATTAAATTAAAGAAAAAATACCACATATTGAACAAAAAATACATCAAATTCAAATTTTATTATTATTTTTATTTATTAGATTAAAAAAATAGGAAGAAGTTGTTATATTATAACACCTCATTTGTTTTGGCACATCTAATATAACATGTCATTTGTTTTGGCACATCCAATGAATTTTTTTTATATATATCTTTTTTTATATATGTTAAATGGCTACTAATCTATCAGCAACATATTAAAATACTAACATGTGCCAAAATAAATGACGTGTTGTAATAGATGTGCCAAAATAAACGAGGTGTTATAATATAACAATTTCTTTCTATTTTTTTTAATCTAATAAATAAAAAATAATAAAAATAATAATAAAATTTGCATTTGATGTATTTTTTGTTCAATATGTGGTATTTTTTCTTTAATTTAAATGTAATTTATTTGTTCAATTTAATTTACTTTTTTATTAATATAATTTATTTTATTATTATTATTATTATTATTATTAATATAATTTTATTTTATTTTATTTTATTTTTGTTTTATTAAATAAATGATTTTGTAATTGCAAAAAACGTGAAAAAAAACATTTGACACCTAATACATGGTCGCATCCGGGGGATGCGACCTTCTATTGAATTGAAAAAAGAAAAGTCTTCAAGAAGTTACTGGGTGGGCATGTGATGATCTATTAATGCCAAAAAGTAGGGTAATTTAGTATTATTTGTTCAAAGTGTGACAATTTGGTATATTTGAAAGAAAAAAAAGGATATACAAATAAAAAATCTGTTGCTTTTGGTTTTTAAAAATCAGATATAGTTAGATATTAAATATTTCACGAGCATCACAAAAAGTATAAGTTATGTTTAATAATCGTGAGTTAATGTTCTTCTCTTAACTTTCAATATTGTGTCTATTGGTTATCGCTCTAAATCTTTTTACTTCATAGAACATAAGATTTATTTAGAATACAAAAATTTAGATTTTTTAATAAGAGATAAGTTAAATATAAAAGTTTAAGTGTGAAAAATTTAAAAATTCATATTTAATAAATTTTTAGTTTTAAAAATTTAAATTTTTATAAAAGACATTTATAATGTCCTAAATATAATTGTAAAAAATCATTCAAAAGTTCAACTAATACACAAAAATTGACTTAAAAAAAGAGACACAAAATAAAAATAGAAAATTTTGAAGGACTAAAAGTTGATTAAAAACTAGCTTTTTTCTAAAAGAGACTAAATACTAATGCCAAAACCATTCTAAAAACTAACTTTTTCATTTATTTTTTTGATAATGATTACAATCCACATATTCTCTATTTATAGTAAAATTAACCTCTAAAACAAAATCTACAGATAAAATTAAGAGCGTCTGAAATATTTATGTCTCTAGATATGTAATGTTGATGACGTAAAAATTATTAATTAAAAATCTACACTAAACCGAAACTAGTATATCAATCGAAATCAAATAAATGCCGCATTAAAACAAAAAATTAAAATAATATCGCACTAAAACGATGAAATCATAAAAAGTAAAAAAATCTGAAGTAAAGACAAAATATAAATCACTTATTTTTAAAAAAAATAGATAAATAATTTCAGATTAAAAATTAACTCTAAACCACTTTTATTTGGTGGATGAAGAAGAAAAAAAGTGAGAAAAATGATGCAGCTAGGTTTTGAGGATACCTCTCAACTTAATCATATATTTTAATAATTTACTCTAAGTGCAATATTCCACAGTAGCCCACAAATGTTTCGTTATCAACTTACTACTTTATTTTACATAATATGATGACGACACTTATACCACTACACCTTCACGGGATAGCTTTGACAATTGAAAACCGTTTAGGAGCTTCATATTTTTTCCAAAACAAAGCTTCATATTGATTATTCTTAAGAGTGTAATGGATCAATTTGGTTTTTGTTTCAAAAATAAAACAAAATATGGAACCAATAAAAGTAATTGATTTGATTTAATTTAATTTTTACAATATTTTTCACAAAGTCTAAATCAAACAGTGCAAGTTAATTTAATTCTAATTAATCGAGTTGATCTTTTTAAAAAGTTAAGAAACTTTATTTTAAAAAATCTAAAAAATGTTAACTCTTTTTCAAATACTTTAAAATTTGTATATTATGAAAAAAAATACATAAATTATAATAAGAAAAATAATATATAATAATTAAAAAATATATGAATGCAATACATGTTAAAAGATTATACGACTTATTGATGTAAAATAAAAGAAATAATAATCAAATATAATCGTTATAAAAAAAATCAAATATAATAATTTAATATGTATCTCAATTAATCGATTTTCAACTAATGATTTTGAATGATACAAAAGCGATAAATAAACTAATATAGGTCATATTTGATTTGTTTGTTCCAGTTGGACTTGAACATGAACAAAAAATACCAAATCCAATCAATTTAATTGATTTAGATTAAATATCCGATATCTCTAGCCTCAATGAACCTCTAGAATTAAATCTCCTGTCGTGGAGAAAAATAAATAAACATATATAACTGAAAAAATGTAAAATAAATATATAAAAAAAAAAAGAAAAAATCCTTTCATTTCTTTACTATTCATTTTTAAACATTATTACTATCAAAAAATCAACACGCACAAGAAAAAATGTGGAAACTTTTGTCTCAATTGCCCATGAACCACTTTTTGTTCTTTCAGCAAATAATGGGCCACTTTTAAGTTTGTTTTGTTATGATTATTACATTCACTATTCTAATGTTTAATCTAACTCGTGAACACACACAGACTGTACTCACATGACACAACTTTTACTAAGTGACACTATTAAAACTAAAATAATGCTAAAAATTATTCCATTAACATCCCAAACACCACTATAAATTAACTCTTAGAGACATCACAGCTGAACATATAACTAGCACCTGGTTAATTAGATTAATTAGTATTAATGGCACATTCTAGTGGCAAATCTTTGATGCAGTGGATGGTAGCAGCACTGCTTATTGCTTTGTTGGGTGGTGCTCAAGCTGTTAAAATATGTGACATAGAGTCAAGTCAGCTAAAATTCTGTCGTGCAGCAGTTACCGGTGAAAACCCGCCACCCCCAGATGAAAAATGCTGCGCTGTTATTCGCGGAGCCAATCTTCCTTGCCTCTGCACATACAAGTCTATCCTACCTTCACTTGGAATCAGCGTCAAAGATGCTATGGAATTGCCCGGTAAATGTGGTTCGAAATCGCCTTCGAAATGTCAAGGTATTGTATCATCATAACTCGTAATAAACCTTGAGCTGGAATGTATAAACTACCCGTGCTTATATTTGACTAGGTAACATTACATGATGAGTTTTTGATTTTGCAGTGAGATGAAGGTCTCCTCCATTAAAAGCACCTCTTCATGTGTTTTGCTAACACTAGAGAAGTTTTACGCAGCATTTGATGTGACCCCAAATAAAGATGTAGTTTGTTTTGATCGATGTGTTTTGTCCACATGTTTGCAAGCAGATGTGTGCTGTGTCAGTCGTAGATGTTGAAAAGGTTTTTGATGTAGAAGAATACATGTATCAAGAATATCAAGATATCTATCATTTTCTTCCTCTGCAACCTGTACTCTGTTTAATAAAATGTTTGTTCCTTACTTCCTTGGATTCTTAATTAACTTTGGTAACTTGGAATAGGAGCATCCAGGTAGCCAAAGGATTGTATGAAATGCGTACCCCTAGAAGCAACAACTAACCATGATTAAAAATGATAATCCACAATAACAAATTTTGTGCAAATCATTCAACTTGCTTGCGAAGCAAACCCAATAGTAATAACAGTGAAAGTGAGCACACACAGTATCAACCTGCAAAATTTCCATAATATGCATAAGCTCAGTTTGCTCCTGCCACACAAAACTTTCAAAGTTCAAAATCCCATATGATATTTAAAAGCCAGTTCGTTGCTAACTCAATTATATCATATGTGCATGACTTGTGCATCCAAAATAGTGGGCATCAAATGCTCATGGAAGCTATGATGCAAACAGGTTTTCAAGCTTGATCATGTCAGCTTCCTAATACCAGATGTTTAATAATAAGCTAATATGGAAGGAGAGATTTAAGAAATTAAGCTCATTGCACTCACTCGGGTAAACTTCCAGAAGTTTCCTTTGACCCTTCCAAAGATTAGAGGCTTGAGTGAAAGGAATTTTTAGCTCAAAGCACACTCCAACCAGCTTTCTTTCCCAGCAAACACCTATCTTTCATTGTCCTTCTCACATTTTCTGCTTCTTCCCATCTCCCAATTGAGCTATACATATTGGCTACCATTATATAGTATCCATCGTTTTCTGGTTCAGAGTCAATAGCATACTTGCCGATTCTTATTCCCATTTCAATTTGATTGTGAGTTTTACAAGCACTTAACAGCGCTCCCCACACGCCACCATCAGGAGAAATGGGCATAGATAAGACCAGTTCTTCTGCTTCTTCTAGATTACCCGACCTTCCCAAAAGATCTACCATACAAGTGTAGTGCTTTAAATTGGGGGTCACTGAAAAACTCGGCATTTTAGCAAACAAAATTTTCCCGTCTTCAACAAGCCCTGCATGGGCACATGCTGAGAGAAGAGAGAGGAAAGTAATTCCATTTGGCTTAACATTTGACTCTTCCATAAGATCGAATATCTCCATTGCAGATTCTGCATATCCATTCATTCCGTAACCCGAGATCATTGCATTCCAGCAAATTACATCCTTCTCCATCATTGAGTCAAATACCTTTCTTGATTTTTCTAGCTGCCCACACTTGGCATACATATCAATCAAAGCTGTGCCAAGAGGTAAATTGAGCTTAAAACTTTTTTCATTTATGTAGTGTTGAACTCTTTCTCCTTTCTCTAAAGATGCAAGGTGAGAACAAGCTGAAAGCACTACCACCAATGTGGCTGTGTTAGGATTCTGGTCTTCCATAATCATTTTATTAAATAAGTTTATGGCTTCTTCATGATGCTTGACATGAATATGAGCTGAAATCAGAGTGTTCCACGAGGTAACATCCTGCTCCGACCCATTAAATATTCTCCAAGCAACGGTCATCTTATTACATTTTCCATACATCTCTATGAGTGAATTGGTGACCGAGATAGTCTCATCCACAAAACCTTTGATCACATTGCAATGAATTGACCTTCCCGAGTTGATTGCTTGTAACTGGCCACACGAAGCAATTGCAGAAACGACACCAACTGGTTCAGAACAAATACCTAAATATTGCATCTCCCTGAAGAGTTCAATACATTTTAAATTCTTGCCTATTCTACCATAACCAACAACCATAAAGTTCCAGCACTCTATGCTCCCTTGACACTGGTGGAAAAGCCTCTCAGCAAAACTTAACATTCCAAATTTGCAGTACATAAACAACAATGAATTATCAACCATTTCATCAGGCACATAATGTCTCCTAATGATTAATCCATGAAAAGCTTTCCCTCCTGATACATCCACGGAATTACCAAAACCCGAAAGAATACAACCAATAACAATTCGATCCGGGTGCACTTGATTTTCCTGCATTTCCCAAAACAACCTCACACAATCACTCATCATCCCAAACCTAGCACAAACACCAATGATGGATGTCCAAGACAAAAGATCTTTGTTCATCACATCATAAAAGCTTCGATAAGCTTCATCGGGCACCCCACATTTACAATACATAGACAAAATCGAAGATTGTATAACAACCGAACTTCCAATCCCATTTTTCACAACCAAACCATGTAAACACCTGCCATTGAACAAATCACCCAGATTCCCACAAGCAAGAAACCCACCCTCCAATGTTCTAGAGTTAGGCTTCTGAGCATCATCACCAATCCCAAACATCTCACTAAGACACTTCAAACCCTTCTCACACTCCCCATTTTGCACATACCCAATAACAAGTGTAGTCCAAGCAACAACATCTCTAACAGGAATTTCATCAAACACCTTAACCGCATCATTCATTTGACCACACCTCGAATACAAAGACACAAAGGAAGACCCAACAGCAGAACTAGAAGGAAAAAGGCCTAATTTAGAAGCCAATGCATGAAGGTTCATCCCAGAAGGAAGAAGCAACAAGTGAGCATAAGAAGAAGCAACAATGGGGAATGTGAATTGATTGGGGAGAAGATTGGAAGAACGCATGAGGGAGTAAAAAGAGAGAAGTTGAGGGAAAAGAGAGCGAGAGAAAAGGGTTTTGAGGAAGGAATTCCAAAGAAAAGTGTCTTTGAAAGGAAGGGAGTGGAAAAGTGTGGAAGATGAAGAAGGGTGGTTGAGAGTGTCGTAGAGAGAGATGAGTTTGGCGGCGATGAAGGGGTTGGTGGAGTTACCGGTGGTGACTGTAACGGCGTGGAATTGAAGAAGAGATTCAACGGTTGTGATGCGTTTAGAGAGAGAGATGAGTTCGCCATGATCAACTTTCAACAAAGATACTACGCGCATCACCATTCCCTTCGATTACTCACACTTCATCTAACATGTTTACATGTTTTTTTTTATGTTACGTGATTTTTTTTTTTTATGTTGCATGTTTTTTTTTATTGAATCTGTTTTGTTTGGCCCAATTTTTTGTCTCTTAAAGCACAAACCATGTGCTGAATTTCTCATTCTTATTCATCAAATTGTTTTGCTTCTAGGGAGTCTATGATGAATAAAAGTAGGAGAAGGAAATAATAAAAACATAGAACGTAGGGTAGTTGGCATTTGGCAATGTGTTGATGCTTTAAAGATGCCAGTGATATAAGATATATATGAAAAAATGCCATAACTGAGAAAACTGAAAGTCAACAGATGAGTTTGAGGTACTTGTTTTAAACTTTCATACAATATAATTTCTTCTATCACTATTATATTATAAGCACACAAAAAACTACTTTCATAATTATTAAAAAATTAATTAAATATAATTAATTTTTTAGATTTTATATAAAATATAAGTTAAATTTATTAAATTATTTTTTATAATATTAAATGTTCAACTATATGCATTAAATATTTTTAAAATAAACAAAAACTATATTAAAAATAATATCATTAAATTATTTTTAAAAAATTACTTTTACTCGGAATAGTGATTAAAATTCAAATTATATTTGTTAATAAAAGACTTATAATAAAAAGAATAAAAAAAAATTATTCAGAAGAACAACACATCCTGTTTTATATATATATATATATATAGAAAAAACCACATTTTTCAAAAAGTTGAAAACATAATTTTTAATTAAATATTTCTATATATATTTAACAAGTAACCTTGTTTGCATTTACCTCAATGTTTTACTTTTCAAAGCATTTGTCTCTCCCCTTTATTAGCGTTAAGAGTTTGACTATTTCAAGTTCATTCTTTTCACAGACACCCAAAATGGTATACTATACCAAATTGTATTTAATCAGCTCTAATAAGGATTTATTTTCATTTTAACTAAATTTTCAAAAAATATGAATGAGAAATATTAAAAAGTGTGAAGTACTATGATTTGATAATGGATTATTCACTATCAAAATTATAATAAATAAATTATAATTTTTTTTTACAATTATGAGTTGAATAAGTATTTATTATTAAATGAATGCATACGTAAAACAAAAACAAAAATTATTTATTTGTAATACAAGTGAAATATATACAAAATAGTAATTGTATTATTTAGTAGATAATAATTTAATTGATATATTTTTTTAGCTAAATACTATGTGTGGTCTCTTAACTTAATTTCTATTAACTTAGTCATTTATTTATTTTTTCTTTTCTTTTTTCAATTTGGTCATTTATTTTAATTATAAGTGACAATTTGATCTTTTATGTTTTAAAATGTCAACAATGTTATCCTTTTTATTACAAAAATTCAAATATTTCATTAACATTTTCAAACAAAACCTATAAAATCTATTATATTATTCAATATAATACAAATTTCATCAAATTTGTAATATAAATCTTCAAATAAACTCATATTTTCATTCTTTATTTGATGTTGTTAGAGATAGAAAATATGAGTTTATTTGAAATTTAGTTATGAATTTGATGAAATTTGCATTATATTAAAGATGATAAATAATTTTATGAGTTTTGTTTGAAATTTTTGATTACTTTTTTGAATTTTTGCAAAAAAAAAAAAAGATAACATTGTTACATTTTAAAACATAAAAATATCAAATTATCACTTAAAACTAAAATAAATGACCAAATTAAAAAAAAATATAAAATGACTAAAACGTTAACTGAAAATAAGTTAAGGGACTCTAGTGCTATTTAGCCTAATTTTTTTTTCTAAAATAAAGCATCATGATTTATCATACAGAATAATGATTGCAATATTTAGTTAAAAAGGAAAAAAATTTAACATGAAAATACAAAGGAAAACAATTACATTCTAATATGTTTAATTAATATATCTAGTGTAATTTTTTTTATATTATCAATTAATTACAATTGTCATATTATTAAAGAAATTTGATTTTTACTAGAAGAGATACTCATGAATTGTTGTGCATTGTATTTTTTTAATATGAACAATACATACAATTAAATTTATTTTAAGAATACTCTACAACAAATTTAAATATATTATTCTATTTCAATATATCAATCACGTGCATATCACGTAAATAAAAATCAATTAATCTATTACTATTATTTTAAAAATATTTTATATTAATTCTTTAATAATATAAGAGATAATAATAATAATAATAATAATAA
>NC_021161.2:51250213-51284069 GCF_000331145.2 Cicer arietinum
TAATAATAATAATAATAATAATAATAATAATAATAATAATAATAATAATAATAATAATAATAATAATAATAATAATAATAATAATAATAATAATAATAATAATAGTAGTAGTAGTAGTAGGTAAGTCAACAATTATATTTCTTTTCTCACCTAGAACAAAGAAAGTTGGCTATTTCAATTCTTTAATTAGGCTATATTGCTATTCTTTTTTAATGAAATATATTACAATTATTATCCTTTGACTAAAAATATACTACAAAATAAGTGTAAAATAGATATTGAAATATTATTTATATACATAACACTTTTAGCGCGTTTTAATCTTATGCCAGCAGCATTCAAAGTGGTTTCCGTTTTTAGTTTGCACCGCCCCACAGCACAAAGCTAGAAAGAACGTTGAAACTAGAAACACGATTGTGATTACAACGCTACTCCTCAACACATTTTTGTTTAACTGCATTAAATTTAATTTTTCTTACTTTCTTAAATAATAAAAATGGCAATAAAATCTGAAAAACGCTGTTTCTCCCTCTATGGGACGGTGGTTACTGGAAATGGAAACCAACTTCAAATTCTTCCATTTTCGCCATTTGCCAACATTAGCCATTCCACCAATCATCACCTGCCACGTATGTTAATACGTAATTATCACAATTCACAACTCTTCTACATTCTTTAAGTGCTTCACTTTGCTTTTCTTCATCACTTCATCAAGCTTGTAGGAATGTGGACTCCACGCGCTCTCTTCTCTACACTCGCTCTTCTCTTTCATCTTCTTCACTCTGCTCGGAGTGATAGATCTCCATGGAACACACTCACCGGTATGTCTTATGCTTAGTAACTTTCAATTATTGCTTAATTTCATCTTAGTACGGACTTAATTTTTCATTAATGTTGATTAAGTAAATGCCTTAGTACTACTAGACATGCATGTTCAAATCACTTAATGAAACTCAGTTTGGATAAGCTTCTTGATTTTTTTTTTTTTAAATTTTTGTAATAATTATGAGCTCTGCAGCACTGATACTTCGGATCAAAGATGTGTTCTGGTGTATGACACTGATACGACAATCAATGTAATTTATTTTCTTAAATTATTGTTGGTGTAGACGTGTTAGTGTCCTATTTGTGTTTCATAGATTATGAGTTTTTAGAAGCTCTCTTGTTAGCTTAAAAGTTTAGGGGATGATCTACAGACTTGTTTAAATTGAGATTTTTTGTTTTCCGGAAATTTATGTAATTGTTGATTCAATTTTCCATTTAAGAATATGTATTTGAATTGAATGACTCAAACTATTTTTCCTCTAGTCTTTATTTATATTTTCTGTTTGTTTTTTTTGTTTTTCCGTAAAGAGGAGCTTCAACTCTTTTTTGGTAGGTGCATTAGTAACTTACTTTGTGTGATTGTTTGGCAGGAAATCCACCATTGGTTGTAGCACATGGCGGATTTTCAGGAGTTTTTCCTCAGTCTAGTGAAGTTGCCTATAATTTGGCCGTCATGACGAGCGGACCGGAAGTCTCTATATGGTGTGATGTGCAATTAACCAAAGATGAAGTTGGGATTTGCCTTCCAAATGTCATACTTGACAATTCTACTTTCATTTCCTATATTTTCCCAAATAAAAGTACAACTTACAATGTTAATAATGTACCCACCAATGGATATTTTTCTCTGGATTACACCCTCAAGGATTTATCCAATGTCCCCTGTAAGTTTAACTCTGTGTTAAATATCTAGTTTTATAATGTTATAGATTATCAGTATTTTGTGGACTAGCTGATTCCTCTCTATTACATATATGTAAAATCCTTTCTCTGATTGATTTTTTTGTGATGATTTATTTTCATGATTTCTTACATTTTTTGGTGTGTTTACTCGACAGTAAAACAGGTAGTATACTCTCGGTCACCCGTGTTTGATGGCACTTATATGATTCTTACTGTTGATGATGTAGTCAAATCAGGGGCGCCACAAACACCAGGTTTGTGGTTGAATATTCAGGTAAATGGACTGTAGGATCCATTCTTATGATTTAGTCTCCTTGTTTGTTCTAAAACTAACTCTTGCTTTCGATGATATTTTGCAGCATGATGCATTCTACGCGCAACACAAGTTGAGCATGAAAAGATTTGTACTTTCAGTATCTAGAAGAGTGCGTGTTAATTATATCTCGTCACCTGAGATTGGTTTTCTGAGAAGTATTAAACCACGCTTAAACCCGAAAAAGACAAAATTTATCTTCAGGTTTCTCGATCAGAATGAAACAGACCCATCAACCAATCAGACTTATGGTTCACTGTTAAAAAATCTTACGTTTATCAAATCGTTTGCTTCCGGAATTCTTGTTCCCAAGGGATACATATGGCCTGTAGATGATAGTCTCTATCTACAACCACATACCTCTTTGGTCTCAGATGCACATAAATTGGGGCTGGAAGTTTTTGCATCAGGTTTTGCAAATGATGCCTCATTTAGCTTTAATTACAGTTACGATCCTCTTGCTGAGTACCTCCAATTCATTGATAATGGTGAATTCTCCGTCGATGGTGTTTTGTCAGATTTTCCCGTAACTCCTTCTGCAGCTATAGGTAAGTTATTTTCTTTTTTTTGCTCTGTTTTGTTGGAAATGGCATGCCACAAATACAATGCAGGTTATTTAATCAAAATTTTATTCGCTTAGGGTGTGCTTGGATGGAGAAGTTTCAGTGGGAGGGGAAAAAATACATTTTATCCCGTCATTACCTATCTGCTTCAATAAATTTTTATAATTTTAAAATGATATCTATAAGCTAGTTCATCTTTACAAGATTGTTCATTGCCTATTTGCTCAAACTACAAAGGTTAGGAATTGAAGGAGTGCCATTTAAGCAAATATCACAAGAATTTCATCTGTGTTCAATTTCTATGCTGCAATGAATCAAATAATGATTTTCATCCTCTAGGTTTTGCATGGTTATTAACTTTTCAAACTGGCATTTTCTTCATCAATTTTTAAATGCTTTTACTGTTTTACATCCTCTAAAGCATAAGACATAGGTGTGGTGTATTTTACATACATAGAAATGGTAACCTCAGGACATATCTGTTTGCTTGTGTTGCGTGTTCTATTATTTTTCATCTATTTAAGAAGATGTTGAGTTTGTATTCTCATTATGCAGGTTGCTTTGCTCACCTTGGCACCAATTCCACGAAAAGAGGTAAATTTTATTTTGATTTGGAATATGTATTCTCATGTAGTTCATTAATCATTTTCCTTCATTCTATGACACCATAACGTGCATCACGGTTGACCTGTTGCTCTCACTTTTAATTACGTCCCAGATAAAACTTTAATTATCTCAAAATGTGGAGCAAGTGGAGATTATCCAGCCTGTACCGACTTAGCATATAACAAGGCCATATTAGATGGTGTGGATGTTCTTGACTGTCCTGTTCAAATGTCAAAGGATGGAATACCATTTTGCTTAAGCTCCGCTGATCTTGGAGAGAGTACCACAGCTGTAAAATCAAGTTTCAGCCGATATGCCATGAGTATCCCTGAGATCAAACCTGGAAATGGCATATTTACATTCAACTTGACGTGGACTGATATAAAAGGCCTGACCCGTAAGTCAAAGAAACTTCTGTGTATTTTAGTTATTCCACCTGCTGTTTTTATTGATTTGCATTGTGATGAAGAAATAAAATACATTCAGTGTTAACTTATATTTCGGTTCCCTATTTTCTCTGCAGCCTCAATAGTGAACCCTTTTTTTGCAAAATACAGTTTGGTCAGGGATCCAAAATATAAGAATGCTGGGACATTTGTAACATTATCAGATTTCTTGTTGTTGACAAAAAATCAGACTTCTCTATCAGGCGTCTTGATCATTGTTGAGGTGCGTTTTTCCATGCCTATTATTCGTGTATAGAATTCATTCTTTCAGCTGTTATTCAAACTCACAAAATTGACAAGGTTTAGTGCAAATTTGTATGAAAATAAAAATGGTTTAGCGCCACTTATCCTTAGTTAAATAGTTTGTATGACTGGTTACCTGGTTTAACCTTGTTGCTTTGTAAATCCTGTTGCATAATCAGGGAAATTAGAACAAAAAATATTAAGCCTATCATGCATTATTATTGCAATGGTGACATTCCTGTGAATTTCAATATTTCATCGCTAACTCTGCCCCCTGAATTATTTCAACCAACTAAAAACAATTTGGTTTCTATTTGGGCATTGAGGTGATTTATAATAATAGCATATGCCAGGCCTATAAATGTTTTGGTTTAAATTTTATTTTCAATTGAATAACATGATGTTGTGTTCTTATGTTATCAGAACGCAGCCTATCTTGCAGAAAAGCAGGGATTAAGTGTGACCGATGCAGTCATCGATGCTTTGAGCAAAGCAGGTTATGATAAACCAGGAAGCCAAAAAGTTTATATTCAATCCACTAATAGCTCTGTACTTTTGAAGTTCAAGGAAAAAACTAGTTATGAGCTTGTCTACAAGATTGACGAGACTGTCGGTGATGTTGCTGACGCAGCCGTTGAGGATATAAAAAGCTTCGCTGGTTCAGTTGTTGTCGACAAGGTCTCTGTATTTCCTCGTGACGTCGCCTTCCTTACCAGCTCTTTAACAAGGACTGTGCCAAAGCTAAAAGCTTCTAACCTCTCAGTTTTCGTGGAAACGTTCAGCAATGAGTTTGTATCTCAGGCATGGGATTTCTTCTCAGATCCAATTGTTGAGATCAACTCATTTATTCAAGAAGCAGGAATCGATGGGGTCATCACAGACTTCCCTAAAACTGCTAATAGATACTCAAGTAAGTGATAGAGAATTATGATGTTAATGTACCATAAATCTGTTGTTAGTTGTTACATACCACTTATAGAGAATTCTGATGGAACCATTATTGTGCAGGAAACAAATGCTTAAACTTGGGTGATAAGGTACCTCCTTACATGCAACCTGTTCAAGCAGGTAGTCTTTATGGAATTATTCCCTCTGAATCATTGCCTCCAGCTCTAGCTCCACTCCCATCCTTGACTAATTCTGAAGTGGTAGAGCCACCTTTGCCTCCTGTTACTAAAATAGCCCCAGCTTCTAGTCCTGCTGATGGAACCAATTCGCCACACAAAAATGTGCAGCCTAAGGTTACTGTATGCTTCTTGTCCAATGTGGCTGTGTTTGTACTTGTAGCTTCTCTTGTTTTGCTTTGAGTGAAAATCATGTCCTCTCTTTTTAGTTAGATGAATTCTTAGTAGGTATCACCTTTCGTTGAGTAGATTATGAAAGAGTGTAGAGAAGAGTGAGCAACATTTTTATTTAAAAAAAGAATGGACTCTAAAATTGTGTTAAAATTGCAAATGAGGGCTTATTTCCTGTGTGAGATGTGTGAAAGAGAGGCGAACAAGTTGGAGGGGTGGTGGCTCTAGCGAGAATATGAAGGAGAAGTAGAGAAGGGTATTTAATTTTGTAAAAGTTTAAGGACTTAAATGATATTAAAATTATTAATGAGGGGTTATTCACAATGTGAGATGTGTGGAAGTCTCTCATCTAGCCCTCGCCTTTATTATTACTAAGATAAAAGTAAATCTCATTCAATTCTTCAATTTTTTTACTTTTTACCGAATTCTCGTTCGGATCTTAGTTTTCGGTAATGTATTTGAGATGCGGAAAAAAAATGTCAGATGAGCATTTTCTTTCTTATAATGTTTGTTTTCTGAAATGTTCATGTAATGTTTGAAAGTGGACTTTAATCTTTTTATGAAATTGGTATTTGTAATTGTGTATTATCCTTAAATACAAAAAAAAAAAAAAAAGAAAATCAAAACATTAGTCATATGGATGAAGATAACAAGTTATGATATACTAATTTTATTTTAGCTAAACTTAATATAATGATTAAAAATTATCAAATGTATATATTTAATAATAATAATAATAATAATAATAATAATAATAATAATAATAATAATAATTATTGTTATTATTATTATTATTAGAAACGTTGGAAATATGTACAATGAAGAAATAGCTTACAATGTGACAATAGATGATCTTACTATATATGCGATTATGTCTTATGCTCTGTTAACTCTTTCTTTACCATGACCACTGCCATTTTTTGTAAGGAAAAAAGGGGCCCTTCTGGTTAAGTGGTTAACCACTGCCATCATAAAAGTGGTCTTATTATTTGTTTTTTGAGGCAAGTCATTAACGTATGAATCTTTTTAATTTTTTTTTTTTTTTTTTTTTTTTTTTTTTTTTTTTTTTTTTTTTTTTTCAATATCTGTATGTCATTGTTGTCCAGAAAAACACTTGTATGTCGTCGAAGTGGAACGCCGAACGCGGTTATCTCTTCAATTAAACCCACATAAATAATATATAATTTTTTTGATAGAGATGCATTATATTATATAAAATTATACTAATACAATTCGATCATCGTAAGTAATTTAATAAATGACCAAAAACACGCTTTCGTTGAGTCAGATAAAGTTATGTTTTGGTTTATGTATAGATTAAAAATAGAATCAACTTATACTTTGTAATCAAAATTATCATTTTATGAAATGACATGAAACACTCCTTCCATTCCATAATATATGTCTCAAAGAAGAGAATAATAAATACAAAAATGTACAATAGGAAAAGTAACACTGATATCCATTATTAATACAACATATAAAATAAAATGATTTTTTTGCCAAATAACTTATATTGTAGGATTGAGAGTGTACAATCAAATATATATATTTTTAATTTTCATTTGAAGTAAAAATATAATTAAAAGTGATATTATGATTAAAAAAAATATAAGGTAGTGACAGAGTTAACGAGTGAAGTGGAGAAGTCAGGAGATTGCAATTTTGATCTCCATCATTTGCTAAATTTTAATGATATTATCAATAATAATTCTTTCGTTTTGAACTAGTTATCACATTTACAAAAAGTATTTGTCTCAAAATTATTGTCACTTTTGATTTTCAATACAACTTTAATTATTTTATTCTAATTGTACTCTCTAATTAATATTGTAGGTACTATCTTCAAATTATTATTCTCTATTTTGTATTTATGACATTGAAAATGAATCAATAATTTATATAAATAATTTAATAAAACCACAATTCTCTTTTATTCATTTATATATATTTTTTATTTGTGTGAAATAATCTTTTGAAATGCAAGGAGTATTGAGATATATAAAATATGTGAAACAATTATCGATTCTTGTTGACTTGACTCAATATAAATTTATGTTATCAAGTGGACCAAGTAAACAAGTTGGTAATTGGTTTGTTAATGCATGTTGCAGAAAAATGTAAACCATCCAATCAAGTGATCATGTCATACTTGTCAAAGCAAAACAAAATGTGATCATGTTATACAGTAGACGAAAAATGTAAACCGTGCATTTTAAATCCTTTGTAATGGAACCTACCATTTTTTGTATGACTTATGACACGTAAAACACTTCATACATAGAATTTATTTCCATCTTAATTTTTTTTTTTAATATTTTGGATGGACTAAGAGCAATGTCTTTGTCTTAATTTTTTCTAATGTAAGAACATCCTCGAAGAACAACAAAAATATGTTGAGAATAAAATTGCAAGGAGATGCTCAATTTATAATTTTAGATGGATTTGTTTTCGGACAAGTTGAAGAATGAGGAGGTTGTTGCACTAAGGAAATTGAAGTCATTGTATTAAGATTAGAATGATAACATTTTGAGTATCTATTTTGAATCTAATTTAATAAAATCAAAATGTAAGTTATATGTCTCTTAACCGTTGCATTTTTTTTTTCAATTTCAGAATATTTTAAATCAAATATTTGATAAATAATTTATTTTTGAATGAAAAAAGATAAGAGTTTGATGCAATTGAAATTTGAATGAAAAGAAAACGAGAGATGAAAAAGTTAAAATAAATTATTTTAATAATTTTATAAAACAAAATTTCACATGTGAATACATTTAAATTTTAATAATAGTATTATAATTTTATTAATTTATGATTTAGGTTAACTGAATTTTATTTTTTTAACAGACTCTTAGAGATAATTTATTGTCGATTTGAGTTTCACACAACGTGAAAAATAAATAAATTTAAAAAATATAAAATTGACTTAGTAATTAAGATGAGAGAGTTAAGAAGTTAATTATAGAATGGTAAAAAAATCGCACTTTTGATCGCTATTTTCTTAAAAATATATAAAATACAATGTACAATTATCTATTCTTGTTGACTTGACTCAAGATTAATTTATCCTATAAGTGGACCAAGTAAACAAGTTGTTAATTGTTTGATAAAGCATGTTGCAGAAACATGTAAACCATCCCATCAAAGTGATAATGCCATGAAGTTGACGAAAAATGTAAACCATGCATTTTAAATCCTTTGTGATAGAAGAACCTACAATCTTTTGAATGACTTATGACGTAAAACACTTCATATAGGATCAATTTCCATCTTAATTTTTCGTTTTTCTTTTTAGTATTTTGGATGTATTAAAAAAAATTCCAATGCAAAAACATTTTAGATGAACAACAAAAATAATATGTTGCGAGTAAAATTACAAAAGAGATGCTTAACTTAGAATTTTAGATGGATTTGTTTAGGATTAAGATGAAAAATAACGAGATTGATGTATTAAGGAAATTGAACAATATAGATTTTGTAATATAGAAAATGATTCTCGCAATCAAAATATTATAAACTGTCTGATATTAAAAATCTAATTAAAAAAATATATTTAATTTTTTATTTTAGAATCCATATGCGTCATTGCAACTTTCCCTAAAAATCTACATCCAAAATTGAAGTTGTAAGATTCAAATCAGAATGTTGACATTTTGAGTATTTATTTTGAATTTAATTTAAGAAATCAAAATGTAAGTTGTTGGATCTTAATTTAATAAACATGTCTCTTAATTGTATCGATACTTTTTTTGCCGTGAAATATTTTAAATAAAAAATATTTTGTTTCCAATGAAAGAGAGCAAATAACGGACTAAATTAATCATGTCTTACACTTTAAAATTAAGTGATTTCAAAATACAGTGCAAAAACATATAAAATTTACACTTTAAATTCACATATAAAAAATACAAGTTATCGCGAAGAATAGTGGACACAAAATGCAAGTGATATTGGAATAATATTTAAGAAAGAAATCAAGAATTGAAAAGTGCCACAATTCACTAATTAACATCAATATTTTAATAAATTCAAACCGAGTTCTCTTATTAACTCTTGAAAAAAAAAGTCTCACGAAACTATACTATTAAACTTATACCCTTATTATTTAAATTTAGGGTCTTGCCCGTCTGTTTACACCAAAAAATAATAAGCTATTCAAATTTTGTGATAAAATAAAATTATAAAATATTTAGGTTTGAAGGAATCAAACACACCCTTTTAATTTATTGAGTTGTAATCTCACAAAACAGCATTTGGCACGTTCTCACTAAGTGGAGTTGTGGTCCTGTGGAAACAAGAAACCCACCCAAACGCAGCCGTTTTGTTTCATTTTGAGAAACCAACGAAAATCCGCCACGTGGAAACACGCCAGAGAGTGACAACCATGTTGTGGACCCCAGTAGTGCACCTACAACAGTCAATCAATACATTACCGCGGCTTAGCTCAATCCAGCTTTGTCCACTTCATATATTCGTTGATTAGTCTTCATAATCAAAAAATAATAAAATACTATATTACAAAGTACATTTTTATAAATAGTATATACTATAATTAAATTTATGAAAGTAAGAGAAGATCAAAAATAGCTAGGTTGTTTTTCTTCTTGAATTCAATACCTCACACACACAGTGGTTGGGTTGCTTCATCACTTCACCCTTAACCGCCAAACTTGCCGGGATGTGTAAACCACGCGCTCTCTCTGCTACACTCCCTCTGCTTCTTCTTCTTCTAAACTCTCTTTTTCTAACTCTTGTTTCTGCTCAAACTAACAAGAGATCTGATTGGAATACACTTACCGGTAGGTGTTAATTTTTCTTCTTTGTGATTTTTTCTTCAGTTGCTTATTGCATATTTAAGTAGAAGAAGAATGTTTATGATTATCATTATGATTAGCTATGAAGTGGAGGATCTAAACTTAGTTTATAATTAAACTTTGATTTTTTAATTTGAGCTTAGAAGGGATTTGGTTTCTCATAAATGTTGATTAATTAAGTGGTTTATCACTATGTTAAGATGTTTATGACTAGATTTAGATATACGACTCTTCAATGCAATATAAGCAAAACAAATATATGAAAAATTGATTAATTTCGTTTTAATTTGTTTTAACCATATACATCAACTTTTCTGATGTTATTTTTGCTTATATTTCGCTCCGGAGGGAGTAGAAGTTAAGAAGAGTTTGATGTTTATTGAAATGAATCATGGAAAATCTTACTTGAAAATGAAACTACTAGTTATAGTTGTTGTTTTAGTTAAGGACAATTTTGGTCTTTAATAGATTCTTTTCCTCTTATAGCCAAATCACACATTGAAAATCAGTTTGGATAAGCTTGTTGAATTAAAGGAATCTTGCAATTGTTACGAGTCTTTTAAACAATAATTTTGCATGTAAGTTGAAATTAGTTTTCGTGTCTCAAGTTTTTCAATGAGCTCTTTTCGTTTAACTTGGACTTTTTCGTTAGGGAAGAATCATAAAACTTGTTTTAATTGAGAAGCTTTTGGGAGGTAGTTAGAAACTTACCTTAATTGGACCTGAATGTAATTCTTGATATAATCTCATAACTTGATACAATTTTCCATTTTTGAATATGTACTTGAATTCAATGACTCATGCACCTCTCTTTCCTCTATTTTTTGTTTATATTTTCTTTTTCTTTTTTGGTTCCACTCTGTGCTAGGTGGCCTTCAGACTTACTCTTGTTGATTGTTTTGCAGGTAATCCACCGTTGGTCATAGCACATGGTGGTTTTTCGGGGATATTTCCCGATTCAAGTGGTGCTGCTTATAGTTTGGCCTTACAAACGAGCTTACCGGATGTTGCTCTATGGTGTGATGTGCAATTGACAAAAGATGCAGCTGGGATTTGCCTTCCAAATGTCAACCTTTTAAATTCTACTTACGTTTCAATTGCTATCCCAAATAAAACTACGAGTTACTCGGTTAATGGTGTATCCACCCGTGGCTATTTTTCCGTGGATTACACCTTGGAGGACTTATCCAATGTCTTCTGTAAGTTTCAGTCATGATAAAGATGTATTTTTATTGATGTAGATTATTGTTATTTTGTGGAATGATTGATTCTTTTGTATGACATACATGTGTTTTATGATTTAAGGTATTTTCTATGTTTGGCATACTAGTGAGTTTTGAAGTTATCTGTTTCTATGGTTTGTGACATTTTTTCATTGTTGGACAGTATCTCAGGGAGTATTTTCTCGGTCAGCTCTGCTTGATGCCAATGGTTATTTAATTCTTACTGTTGATGATGTAGTCAAATCAGTGGCGCCACAAAAACCAAATCTGTGGTTGAATATTCAGGTAAATGGAATGTATAATTCAATTCATTCTCATGATTTAGTCGATCTCCTTGATTGTTCTAAAATTAACTCTTGCTTTCTCTGATATTTTGCAGCATGATGCGTTCTATACACAGCACAAGTTGAGCATGAGAAGCTATGTACTTTCAGTTTCTAGAAGAGTGCCTGTCAGTTATATCTCATCGCCCGAGGTTGGTTTTCTGAGAAGTATTACAACACGCTTCGACCCAAAAATAACGAAACTTGTCTTCAGGTTTCTCAATCAGGACGATACAGACCCATCAACCAATCAAACTTATGGTTCACTATTAAAAAATCTTACGTTTATCAAGACATTTGCTTCCGGAATTCTTGTTCCCAAGGAATACATATGGCCTGTAGATGCTAGTCTTTATCTACAACAACATACCACTTTGGTTTCAGATGCACATAAAGCTGGGCTGGAAGTTTATGCATCAGATTTTTCAAATGATGTTGTAAATAGCTATAATTACAGTTATGATCCTCTTGCTGAGTACCTTCAATTCATCGATAATGGTGACTTCTCTGTTGATGGTGTGCTGACTGATTTTCCCATAACTCCATCCGAAGCTATAGGTAAGTTATTTAACTTTTTTCCTCCATTTTTGTCATTATGCTTTCCACAAATAGAATGCATTTTATTTGATCAAAATCTTGTTCACTAAGTACATATGCTTGAATGGGAAAGGAAAATATGTGTCGTATGTAAACATTCTAATTATTTGAGAGGAGTAAAATCAGATATTATCACTTATATCCTTCCAATCTTATGCTTGTGTGTATTATTCTTTTGTCTCTATTTAAGTAGGTGTTGAGTTTATCTTCTCACTGTGCAGGTTGCTTTGCTCACCTAGGTGCCAATGCTACACGAAAAGGTAAATTTTGTTTTTATCTGGAATATGCATTGTCATATTGTTCATTAGTAATTTCTAGTGGTTCCTTTGCATGATTTCCATCATTCTGTGGCAGCATACTGTTCATCATTGCTGACTTGTTGCTCTCACTTTTAATTATGTTTCAGATAAAACATTGATTATCTCAAAATATGGAGCAAGTGGAGATTATCCAGCTTGTACTGACTTGGCATATAAAAATGCCATATTAGATGGTGCGGATGTTCTTGACTGTCCTGTTCAAATATCAAAGGATGGAATACCATTTTGCTTAAGCTCCATTGATCTTTTTGAGAGTACCAACGTTGCTCAATCAAGCTTCAGCGGATATGCCATGACTATCCCTGAGATTAAATCTAGCAGTGGCATATTCACATTCAACTTGACATGGGCTGATATAAAAGGCCTGACCCGTAAGTCAAAGAAGCTTCTGTAGTTTTTTTTTTCCAGTGGTTTAATATTATTCAGCATTTTATTTGAGAGAGATATACACATTAAAAACTTGTGGTTTAGGAATAATTGAGAAAATTGACGTAGAACTTCATTTAGTAGGATTATCAAAAGTTTCACAGATAGTTTTCCATGGAAAAATTTTCCCTCCTGTATCTTTTGGTGTTTTGCACTTTGCCATCTGTTGTTTTTATTGATTTGCATTGTGATGAAAAAATAAAATATATGCAATGTTATAAAAAAGTAATTGACATATTTTTTGTTCTCTATTTTGCTCTGCAGCCTCAATAATCAACCCTTATACAAAATACACATTGTTCAGGAATCCAAAATATAAGAAAGCTGGGACATTTGTAACATTATCAGATTTCTTATCGTTGACAAAAAATCATACTTCTCTATCTGGAGTCTTGATCATAGTTGAGGTGCGTAATATCATGCCTATCGTTGCTATATAGAATTCATTCTTCAGCTGTTTTTCAAACTCACAATATCGATAAAGTATAGTGCTAATTTGGATGAAAATGGTTTAGGGCCAGTTATTGAACTAATATGCCTTGTTACCTGGTTTCACCTTGTTGCTTTGAAAGACCTGCATAATTAAGGAATTAAGAACAGAAGTTATTAAGTCTATCTTGCATTATTTTTGCATTGTAATGACAGTTACTTCACAAATGTTTGGTAGCCTTATGTCTTCCTTGTAAAATTCTGTACGACTGTGGTAAGATAATGAAATATTTTTCTGTCAGTATTGTGTTCTACTAGTACTTTGTCACATTTTTGTTTGTAACAAAAAAAATGGAAAATGACCGACTGCCGAATAATTTCAACCTGAAAAACTATTTGGTTTCTATTTGTGCATTGGGATGATTTATAGTAATTGCATATCTTAGACCTATAAATGCTCTGTTTCAAATTTAATTTTCTCTTATTTTCCATTTAATAATATTATGTTGTGTTCTTCTCTTATCAGAATGCAGCCTATCTTGCAGAAAACCAAGGATTTAGTGTGACCGATAAGGTCATTGATGCTTTGCGCAAAGCAGGTTATGATAAACCAGGGAGCCAAAAGGTTTATATTCAATCCACTAATAGCTCTGTACTTCTGAAATTCAAGGAGAAAACCAATTACGAGCTTGTCTACAAGATTGACGAGACTGTCAGTGATGCTGCCAACGCAGCTGTTGAGGATATAAAAACGTTTGCGGGTTCTGTGGTTATCAACAAGGACTCGGTATTTCCTCAGAATAGTGGCTTCATAACGGGAGCTACAAATACTGTGCCAAAGCTTCAAGCTTCTAATCTCTCAGTTTTTGTAGAAACATTCAGCAATGAGTTTGTATCTCAAGCGTGGGATTTCTTCTCAGATTCAACTGTGGAGATCAACTCATATATTCAGGGAGCAGGAATTGATGGGGTCATCACAGACTTCCCTAAAACTGCTAGTAGATACTCAAGTAAGTGCTAGAGAATTCTGATATACCATCACATTTGTTACCTCTCAACTATTGACATAACATAACTGTTTTCCATTCTTCTGCAGGAAACAAATGCTTAAACTTGGGAAAGAACACACCTCCTTACATGGAAGCTGTTGAAACAGGTGGTCTTTATTCAATCATTAGCCCTCAATCATTGCCTCCAGCTCTGGCTCCAATCCCACCGTTGACAAAATCTGAAGTGGTAGAGCCACCTTTGCCTTCTGTTGTTGCTGAATCAGCCCCAGCTTCTAGCCCTGCTGCCGGAACCAAGTCGCCACCTGGAAATGCGCAACCTAAGGTTACTGTCTGTTTCTTCTTATCCAGTATGGCTGTGTTTGTTGCTTCTCTTCTTCTGCTTTGAGTGAAAAGGGGCATGACACTTTTGGCTTCACACTGCATGAATAATATTCCACAATTTTTATTTATTTTTAACTTAGATGGAGCAAATTCTTTCCCTTGTAGCTATGCATGTTCATTCTAAGTTCTCCAATGGCTTCTTGGGTTTGTACTATGAGTACAAAATTCTGAGTGGTATATATCTACGAATTCATTTTAGATGTGTATCTTGTATCTTTTGTTGTAACATATATCTATATAATTATATTTGTTGGTGTGCACTCGGAATTAGATAAACAAATTAATGTTCGGATGAAGCTTTTTTGAGAATCATCCAGAGCATGTGCATTGTTAATTGTTTCAATATAAGTAGATTTTGTTTTGATAGTTCTCAATTTACTGTATTCCTTCTACCATTGACATTTTGCTATCGTATAATTTGTACTATTTTGGTTTTATAAACTCGTATCTGTTGCCATGGCCTAGATCAACCTCTAAAATATCATAATGCCTTGCTCTATAATTTTATATATGGCATTGTTTTTAATATTAGTTTTCAACTGAAAAAATTAACACCGTCAAAAGTGACAAGTGTGAGTATCTTTTAGGTAAAATTATTTAAGTTGACATATAGTTGGCATAATCAAATTGTTAGTTGAAATTAAGTTAAGAGATTGTGGGATCAATTATGTCTATAATTTATTATAATATAGTAAGACATAACTTCAAAGTCTATTTATAACAACTCAACTTTATCTATGTTAGATACTCTAATATTTGGCAACTAACAAAAATTCTATAGTTTTCAAAACACATTATTTCTTTAATCTTCTATTTTCATTTTATTTTGTTTCACCAAAATGTAATGCAAATCTTTTCATTTATCTATTTAGTACAAGTATTTCATACGTTATACAATTTATCAATTAATGATTTATTAATACACTTAAAGACTCTAATTATTCATTAAACATTTCATTTTAATAACTCGTAAAAAAGAAAAACCATACATTATCTTTAAAAGATCACAATGTAAGTTCAACTACTACATTATTTCTTCTATCTTCTACTTTTATTTTATTTTGTTTCACTAAAATGTAACGCAACCCTTTTCACTTACCTATTTAGTACAAATATTTTATACAATTTCAGCTTCAATTTATCAATTAATGATTCATCAATACACTTAAAGACTCTAATTATTCATTAAACCTTTCATTTTAATAACTCACAAAAAAGAACAAACCATACACTATCTTCAAAAGATCACAATGCAAGTTCAACTACTTACACACATAAAGACATACATAAAGACAATGTGAAATGCAACCAAGCTACACTCATTTGTGTCACACATTCTCAGTTTACAAATACTTTAATAATATTATTTCTCATTTGTGTAACACATTATCAATTCATTCAAAACTTATTTGCTATGTTAAAACAAAACATCAAATTCTATTTACGATAACTCTATGCTATATACGCTAATATTTGTTAACTCACAATGTGATACCTTCCTTCGTCTATCTTCTACTTCCGTTCTATTTTATTTCACCAAAATGTAAAACAAATATTTTCATTTGTTCATTCAAGTACAATTATTTCACACATTATGCAATTTCAACTTCAAGTTATTACCTAGTGACACTTAAAGACTCTAACTACTCATCAAACCTTTCATTTCAATAACTCACACTAAAAATATCAAATCATCCAATATCTCCGAAGTATCACGCATGAAGATACATCATCTAATTTGTTGCAGCAATGATAAAAACATTATGAAATACAACCCACACACCCATTTGTGTGACACATTCTCATGTCACATACTTTAATAATATAATTCATATGTCTTCAATTATTGTTGAAGATCATATATAATTATCATAAAGTTTTTTCCGTATGATGTTGAATGCATCTCTTATAATATTTTTTCTTTTCTTTTTATAGTTAAAAAACACAAATCATAATTGAAACATAATAATATTAAATATTTAGAAATTAATACTTAGTATCACTAACTTTTAACAATTTCATGTTCACGTGAAACTTTTTATATCTTAAACATCCAGAAACTTTTCTCACTTATAATATTTTGCAATCCACTCTTGAAGTTTTTTGACCGTGTCAAATAATTATTTAAAATTTTTATTTGACATTCTAATTATTTAGACGAAACAATAGTTAAAGTAATCGAAATTGTTCTTCATCCAAAATACTATACCTATAGGTTTTGGTTACATTATGTATTGAATTTTTATTTCACTTGACAATTTTGTTTACCTAACGTTTTTATTATATAAAAAATATTATTATTATTATTTAATATTTTTGAACCTTAAAAAAATTATAGTTTGCTATGTAGTGTTCCTTGTATATATATCACTTATATTTACACACATGAATAATTATTTTAATATTTTGAATGCTATTATCAACATTATTTTTAACAAACTACTTCTCTTGAATGAATGTTATAATATCATTTAGTCTATGCTTAAATTGACGGCGAGATTGACAGAATTACGGTGAACATCAAAAAATTAAAAATGTCAAAAAGCACATAAATTTATAAAATCTAATGTTTCAAAATTAATATAAATCATATACAATGAAGAACATAATATAATTAAATGTACAATTTTAACAATAAAGAAATCTATAACTATTTAACAAATATATTATTGGAATGAACACTTTAATGAAACAAAAAAGTTTAAACCAATTCCAAGTTTAAAAAATATTAAAAACAATAATTGCATCTCTAAAATTGCAAAATCTTATGAATAATCTCATATTTCAATATACTTTGTTTGGATTGTATTAGTCGGTAATGTTTTATCTTTTCCTTTATACTAAAACAAATCTAATTTATATATAATTAATCAAAAATAAATTTACCTTTAGACATATATAAACACTTGAGTATATTCTACTCTAAAATAAAAATAACATTACATATCAATAGTTTTAAAATAGTACTTTTTTAAAATAACCAATACAATGGCGTTCCAAATATCCTATGGTACAAAATCACTCTCCATCTTTATTCAAAATAATTAAAACTAGAATATTATTTATGTTTTGCGTGTGTTAATTTTTTTTTTCCTTCTGATGATATATATAATTTATTAATGTACTAATTTTATAAATAATTAAGGTGATAAGAAGAATAAATGGGATAAAAGAAATTATAAAGTTTGTAATTAAATAAGAATTTTTACTCTTGAAATAATATGATGAAAATGATGTCTTGCTAAAGTTTAATCATAAAAAATTAATAATTTTTATTGGAATAAAAAAATTATTATTAATCAAAGCGGAACTAATCACCATTTTATAACATTTTCGAGTTGGATTTAAATTATCTCTACAGTATCAAAATCTTACTATTTAACTCATACCTCATAGACATAAAGTGAAAATTTATATAAATGATAATCGTAGACTCTATTGTTATTAAAGTATATAAATTATCTGAGGAAAAAAGTATATAAATTATGTAGAAATTATTAAAATTGTAACATTTTTTGTACAAATTTTAAAATGTTTCGAATCAATGTTCAGGACAAATACACGCATGAATAACTATTAAGAGAAAACGACACACAAATCATTTGTTAGATTGACTAATTTCTATTTGTGCATTACATGATAAATATATGTGTCCACACATTTATAATAAAAATAAAGATACAAAAGTTGTATATTAGTTATTTTTATTGTCTAAATAAATATTTAAAATTATTTGAATGTTTTTATCATTTATATTGAAATTTTTTATTCAAATATTTTTGTTTCAGTTTTTATTTATTTTTGTTTAAACCTACTAAGAATGTATTAAATATTTTCAAAATAATATATAATTTGTATTTATTTTTCTCTTACCAGTACTCGGCTACATATTATATTCCTCTAATACAAAAAAAAAAAGAATTTGTCTATATAAACTGTTCATGAAAAAAAAAACACTCATTTCAAAATATTAAATTAACTTATAGATTTCATAAAAGATAAATCAAAACATAATTTCAATTAACAACAAAAATAATCAAAATTAATTTATCATTCTCTACATTATTGTGTGTTTTTTATGGTCATTTAAGATGATTGTTATGTGATAATTTTTAAAATGTAATTAGAATATTTATATGTAATTAATTAACACGAGTAACTTAATATGAAATTAAGTTTGTTATAAGTGTTATATTTTTTATTGTTAGTTTTAATCATAGAGTTATAAAATTAAGTTGTGATAATTATGTTTGAATTATATATTTTGTGATCACTTAAGATGTTTGTTACATTTTAATTATTAAAATATAATTAAAAATTGTGATGTATTTATATGTAATGAATTACCAATAGTAACTTAATATAAAATTAAATATGAAATAATAGTTAGTTTTTTTGGTTTATGTATGTTTTCTTCACAAGAGTCATCTTATTCAAGTGTGTCACACCATACACATTGACAAATTGTATTTTTTAATTGTTTGTCTTTTTTCTTCTCGTTTTTTTGAGTAGTTATCTTGTCCTTACTATTCTTCAATTTTTTGATACATGCATTAAGTCAAAAGAATATTATCTAAATGAGTGTGAATTTTAAACAAAATTGTGTTAATTCATGTTCCTATATATATGTCATTGGGTTAGTGGTTATGGTCGGATCACTAGCAAAATAAATTTGCTATGCCATTTGATATTGTAATATCTTGACTAAAGTGAATTGTAGTATTTGTCTATATTTAACTATCTATTATACATAGTTAAAATAAAAATTTAAAAGAATAAAGGAGATACAAATGACAAAATTCAGTTAAGAAAAATAATTATGGTTTAAGAATTCAAAAGTGTTGAACAGACTTAAAAAGTATATTAGCATTAAGAGTTAAATTCACTTAATAACATTATTTTGGATAAATATTTTTCAAAATCAACCGTTAGATTGAAAACTACTATCAGATAAATCATATTTATAAATTTTGTCATTAATATATATAATTATTTATTATATCATCAAGATGAGTCAAAATTAACGCTATATACAATTACACATTTTCATTAATATTAAAATTTATAGATATAATTTATATGATATTAACTTTGAATTTATTGGTTGATTTTAAAAAAATATTTAATATTATTAAATAAGTGTAACTCTTTAACCGCAATTTAATTCATCATATATATGTATATATATATATATATATTTATTAAGTTTAATTGTTAAATACTATCAGTGTTAAACATTTTATACTGTCATACATCACATTATACAACTATTCATATAAACGACTTTAAATATATTTTTTAATAAAAATTAAATATTTATATACAATCATTTGGTGATTGTGATTATATAAAAATATATATAAATTAAATATATATATTTTTCGTGCCACGACTTATAGACAATGTATGATGAAAGATACACGCACGCATGGCGTGATATAGGGAGACCACTTTATCTTAACTTTTGTTTTCTTTGTTTCTTCATTTTGTTGTATGCACTTATTACATTGGATAGAAGCATCGTTGAAGGTGATAGGGATTTTCCTAGTTAGTGATATTGAATTGTGGCTCTAGTCGAACTTCGTAGCAGTCACATTAATTCGTATATATGTAGATGCATTTTCTTCCAACTTTTGATTTCTCTTATTTAAGGTGTTTGTTGAATAGGTGGATTATGATGAAATTAAGATGTGACAACAATAATCATATTACTAGGGTTATACGACAATAAATATCCATGGCAATATCAACAACCGTCCCTATTTAATAGAGTCACATATTGATTATGGTTTAGATATAACTGATTTGGTTTGTTTTGGTTTTTATAATAATTTTTCATGAGACCGAATTGATAAAAACTTACAAAGATATATTTTTTAAATATTACAGTTATTTTATACTATTAATACAAATATATAAGTTAAATAAGAAAAATAATTTAAAACAATATTATGATATCACTGTTTTTTTAGATAACATTATTATTAATATAATGTGAAATAAAAAGAATAATAAAATATGATTAGTAGTTATGTTCCAGATATTAAATAATAAGTTTGGAATGACTTGAAATTGATATCCAAACAAGTTAAAGAGTTCATGTTTGTTTGGTTTGATTTGGACTTCAACTTGGAAAAAAATAAATTAGTTTAAATTGATTTAATTATACTTTATTCGAAATGAAATATAAATAAAAACAGTATTTGAAATATCTCATAAAAAATTAAAATAAAATACATTAACTCTTTATATACAATTAATTTTTATTTATATTTCATTCTGTATGATTTTTAAAATTGTTTAACAATAACTATATTAATTATATTATTATCTTATATTGCTTTTTTAATTAACTCAACCCTAACCATTCCGATGAATGACCAAACTAAACACTAAATTAAAATATATTATGATACCTTATTCTATCATATGTCTTTTATTCTACCCATCAAAAATTGTTTCATTCTATTGCAGAAAAATTGATTTTATTTATTTATATTATTCATCCCTTCATACAAAATGCAATTATATAATTATTAAAAATTGCAAAATAAAATTTATTTAAGATTTTAATTTTCGAAACATTTTTTATCATCTTAAAACATTTACTCTAACGAAATCTTAAACAAAGGATCCAAAGTACAAATAAAAATACAAAATGATGAAAGTGGCCAAAACCCAAATCTTAAATTCGAACAAAATGATGGAAGTGAGAAGGATGTTAAGAAAAGTCAATACTTCAATTAACGGATTGTGAAATGTGGGTGATGATGCCAAGTGACGAAGGTGTCATAAAGTCTAATTAGGATTATAAACATTTGGCTTAATCATAAATATTTTGTGAACTTTTAGTCCTTTAATTAATTAACTTTTAGAATTTTTGATCCTCTACTATTTTTAATGATGTTCAACTCTCATTAATTTATTTTTATTAGTAATTATTTTATATATATTAAAGTATTAAAAATCAATTTATTTTATTTATATATATTAAAATATTTAAAATTTATTTATCTTATTTGACTTTTTTAATAATTTAAATATTTAAAATATTTTAATAAAATAAATAAAAATTTATTATACTGTATTCTAAATATTTTAATATTATATTTCATATCTAAATTTATAACAATTTTAATATTATTTAATATTTATATATTAGAATATTATAAATATTTAACTTTTCTAAATAAAATAAATTGATTTTGTATATTTATACACACATCACGAATGCGTTATGATGACGTATGTTCATAAGAATGGAATAATAAAGACAACCTTGAGATGAAGCAAACTCTTGGTAGCTATATCAATTACGTTTTTCTTTGAGTTTGACCTTCTTTTATCTTCTCTCACCATACACTCCACCTTCCTATATATATCTACTTCAATCTACCATTCTTTTCCAACTTTTTCATTCATTATACACAACACTTCCCACACTTGTTTCATTACATAATGCAAGAAAACCTTCAAGAACCTCGTCTTGTATCAAGGAAGTTCTTGGCCAAACCTCAAAGAGAAGGTGTTGGTGCTCTTGTTAGAAGAAGCATAGGAAGGTAATTCATTTATATACATTGTAATCACATATCACTTATTTCCTCCGCTTCTAAATATAAGAGAAAGTTTAATTAAAATAAATTTGATGTATTTGGTTCAAAATTTATACTAAATATAATAGTTTTGTTGACTCAATTTTTATTTTTATTTTTATATTAGACCAAACGTTTTTATATTTAAGTCCATGTATTATCATTATTATTATTATTATTACAAACATATATTACTAAGTTATAACTTTTCAATTGTGATTGTTATATTTTCAAAACGTGACTTCTTAATACATTAATACATTATAAGTCCTTATTATATATATTAGGAGTGTGCCACGTGAGAGATGAAAAGAAATTAATCTTAAACCTTGCATAGTTGTCCAATCATGATGATCATTTTAGCAAGGTGTTAATTTATATGTAATTAAATTAGATATTTTGGAATTGATTATGTTGGTTATTTGGGTATGTTTAGATTTGAGCTGAAGTATTTTGATCCTTTCCTTGTCTTGGATGAATTCTCAGGTGAGCATACTCTGTTTTATGCTCAGTTTTCTTTTTTTTTTTTGGGTTAAAAATGAGAGTTACAGTTTTGTTTTTTATACTAAGAATTAATGTGAAATTATGAAATATTGTAGTTGCTGCTCCTGCTGGATTTCCTGATCATCCACATAGAGGTTTGAAGATTGGTTTTTCTATGTTACTTTTGTTCTTTATTAATCTCTTCTTAATTTTGAGTTTCTAACTTGTGATGTTTTCTTACTTTTCTTAAAACAGGATTTGAGACTGTCACATACATGTTACAGGTAGAGAAGCTTCCTTTACACAAAAAGTGTTTTGTAACTTTTGAGAAATTATAAACTTTTTGAGTATGGTTGTGTCGTAAAAACTTCAAAATTTGTAATATTACAACTTTAATTATAGTTTGGACCACAATTTAATATCTTACTTTTAAATCAATTCATTTTTGCTTTTCTTATAAAGTCAAATGTATAAACTATAATATAGTGACCATTATAGAGGGAACAAATCAATAGTTACAAATAATAGAATTATAATTAGAAAAAAAAAAGTTTAGTACTACTCCCACCCTCTCGTTTTAATTGTTTAATTTGAGTTATACATGATTTTTATCAAAATGATTAATTTTAATAATAAAAAATATTTTATTTAATTAAATATCTTTATTAATTGTAATTAGTTGAGAAATTTGTTGAGTTAAGATATAATAAACAAAGATATATTAATAAAATAATAAATTATTTAAAACAGAGAAAAATAATAAATTAAACATTTAAAATGAGACGGAAATATGTGTGACACTAATAGTAGAGCAACATACAAGTCATATATTAATGATTAGTTAACAAATGAGGCATTTGGTTAGTGCTACCAAAGCAAAACCATAAAAAATTACTAATAGTAACTTGTTATGATCACAATTGCACAAAGACATGAGGGACCCCACATATTGATGTCTTGTTTATTTTTCTAGAAGGTCAACTACAAGATTGTGTGTTTTTCAAATTTTTTGTTTGAAATATTGGTGACACATGTATGTGCTAATTTCACATTAGTGTAATTGTTTGTAAAATTAAGGGTGCTGTAACACATGAAGATTTTGAAGGACACAAAGGAACAATTGAGGCTGGTGACTTGCAGTGGATGACTGCTGGCAGAGGGATAGTGCACTCAGAAATGCCTGTTGCTCAAGGAATTCAAAAGGGTCTTCAGCTATGGATCAACCTTGCTTCTCAACATAAAATGTAAGTCAATAATCATAACCTATAGTTCATCTTTATGTAATGTAATATTTTAAACCACTAAATTCATATCCACTATCAATATAAAAAGTTTTTATACCGTCAATAAATTATTACCGTTAAATTATTAAGAATGTTTAATTTTATTAATGATTATTTCAAAAATCATATAAATAAATAGTTGTATGTATAAAACATTTATATTGACCGTGTATGAAAATTGACCTCTATTTTATATTTGTTGTTTGAAAAATATTCCAATAAAGGTATCCTATTTAGGTTAAATACTCAAACTCAAATGAGATTCTTAGTTAATGCAAGTATGAATTTGTGATGGATTTAACGTAATGGTGGCCCATTGCAATTTTACTATTCTTAGATATTGTTAGGAGTTGATTATAAGTAGTTGGTGTTTGTTAGTATCAATTACATTAATTATGATTTACAAGTTTAATTAAGATCACTATATAAAGTATTTTTTATTTATATTATAATCAATTTTTCTCAACATGACATAAGAACCATAAAATCTACTTTAAAGAGATGGTTCTGATTATTCTATTTTTTCCAACAATTGAAATACAAAATCGAAATGTGATGCAATGTTTTCAAAACAAACAAACGCACATTTAGTGTTGGCCCATGACTAGATGATGACGTCATTATTGTGTCATCAAAGTTTCATCCTTATTTTTTTGGGTACAAAGTTTCATCATTTTTTCTTGGGAATGTTTTTTTTGGATAATACTCACCATCTAATATTTATCAATGAGACAAAAGGGAATTCCACTCTTTACAAACAAAAAGTCAAATAAATTTTAAACATTATGAATTGGTATATACCTCCCTCACTTTCTCATGTGGCTTTATTTCACGATTCTCCATCATGTAACATATCCTACAAGTGCTTTTGAATAGAGCACCAAAAGATGCAAAAAGGATCTTCAATGACCCACATAAAGAATGTGTTTATCACCCATATATGTTGTGGTGAATCAAATTTCAAATTTTGCCTTGTTCCAAGTGATCCATTATAAATGGACTCAACTTTTTCATTAGTATCTTCTTGGAAGTACTTATTATCAACTTTTTCATTAGTGTCTTATTGGAAACTACTTGTTATCCTTTAGGAAATTGATAACAATGATTAATTATCCTAAAGTTTAAGTCAAATTGATAGAATTGGAATTCGTACTAAATCTGACTTCGTAATTTGGATCGTCTGATCTTAAATCAACGATCGAGATTGATTACATTTGCATGATAGTGCTACAGTAGACAATTTGAATCTCATATTTTGGTACCCTATTTTCTTAATTGTGAAGCTAAACTTTGGTTTAATTTGTATTTTTATGTTATCTTAGGGTTGAACCAAGGTATCAAGAAATGTTAAGCAAGGACATAGTAGAAGTTATTAAAGATGGTATCATGGTTAGAGTTATAGCAGGGGAAGCGCTTGGAATAAAGTCTCCAATTTACACAAAAACACCAACAATGTATTTGGACTTTACTCTTAAACCTGGATCACATTTACAACAACTTGTACCAAAATCTTGGAATGCTTTTGTGTACATTTTAGAAGGAGAGGGTATTTTTGGAAATAAAAAATCTCAACCTACAACCTCTCATCATATTCTCCTTCTAGGTTCTGGAGATGGTCTAGAGGCATGGAATAAATCTTCTAAGGTACTTAGGTTTATATTGGTTGGAGGTGAACCATTGAATGAGCCAGTGGTACAATTAGGACCCTTTGTGATGAATACTCAAGAAGAGATTGACCAAACTATTGATGATTTTGAGAACTATACAAATGGATTTGAGAAAGCAAGGCATTGGAAATCTGATAGTGTAGTTGGTCTAGATTTTTGAATTTTGTTTGAGTCACATTTGTTGGTTTATTTGGGAATTAAAAAGCAAGGAAAATAAATAAATATTCCCATTCCTTGTAGTAAGTTCTAATGTAAAATGTAATATAGTATGAAGTAGACAAATAATTTATATTATTTAGTATATATCATGTCAATATTAACAACTTATTAGTACTTATCCATTAAATATAAGATTCAACTCTCACAAAAGATGAAATTTTACAAATTGGTCAATAGTACTAAATGGTTGAAAATATCATGAGTAATGGTTTTGCTCAACCATGATTAAAATGGTAATTTTTATTTTTATTTTTATTTTATAAATGTGCACAAATCCAAAAGTAGTGTGGTACTCCTACTACAATAGTAGTAGTATACTCTTTTCATCCAATAATTGATTATAGCTAATTAATTTTCGTTGAGCGTATATCAAACTATAATTGGGTAAATATAATTTGTCATACTTCAAATCTCAATGACAAAATTAATGGATATTACAAATTAATTAGCTCTAAAGAGTTATGGAATAAAATTTAATATATTTATTTCTTGTAAAAAGTATCCTCTAACCGGAAATTAAAAGACAAATTTATTTAGATACAAAAATCTATTTAAGAAGTTGGTTTATCTCGATAAATATGTTTTTCCATACACATAAATTAGAGATTGAATCACTAACACATGAAGGACTTGATTAAATGATTGAATTATGACAAATTGTGTCCTTCTATTATACTATTATTTTCAATCAACACAAAGCTTAATTATGAATCTTCCTCCTCACACATCATATGAAATTGTCATTAACCCTATGATAATATGACAGTATAAGTAACCAACCCAACATGTTTACCTCTCACATGCACATGTACACTTTATGAGCCAAAGAGCAAATGCAGAAAAGCTTTCGTTTCCAACTCTAGCATGGTTATTTATGGTGCCTAGCTAATAACACTAATACTAATATAGAAAGTGTTTCAAAGAATTAGTAGTTGGCAGTAGTATTAATTATACACAATCATAAATAAATCATAGTAAAATACAAATTAGTACAAATATTCCACCAGCTAGCAAAATTCTATATATGTTGAAAAAACCAAATACAAACACTATCACATAATTAACTTCCCATATATCTCTCTATATTCTTCCTTCACACAAGTTCTTCTTCATCAAGCAACAATGGCAGCAATGGCAACTTTTCCAAGAGACCACATCACAGCCTTAAAAGGGATGATAAAAATCAGCTCCCTCTTCACAATGACAACAACAATTTTCATCGGTTTTCTGTTTACAGTTCATGCACCTGTAACCGTTTCTTTCTCATCGCCGCCTTGTCCTTCGACAAATGATCCATTTTACAGAGACATTATGCTTTTCACACTCACATCATTCGGTTGTTTCTTTTCCACAACACTTCTATCACTCTCTCTCAAGCAACTCATGCGCTTCCAAAACCAAACCTTCCAACCCATCTTGAGGCAAGGGATGAAGCTTTCTGTAACTGGATTTGTGTTAGGCTGTTCCTTCCTTTTCTATGCTTTTTACAATGTTCTTGTCGGTAACGTTGGTCGCGTTGAACGTGTTCCCTTGAGAACATTGCTTACTATCATTCCACTTTGTTTCCTCGTTTTTGGTGGTCTCGTCGTCTATGTCGGGGTTTATGTTTTTGTTATCAAGACAACCTCGACATAGATGGTAGAGACCATGATGGCTATTATTTTGATAATTTCGTTTGTTTTGTTTAATTTAATTTTATGGTGATGTAATGACTAGAAATTAAGACTAGTGTTTTGTGTTTATTTTTAATGAAAGTAGTGCTAATTTATTTTAATTATGTTTCACAGTTATATAGTATTTCAGAATGTCATTAAATTTCTAAGTTTTCTGTAATTCATTATTTTTGGCTTGAAAATGATCTAAAACGGTTGGGTTTTTTTTATTCAATCTCGCGGTTCGTAACCGGGTTATTTTGACTCCGTTGAATGTTGAAGTTTAGTAAAATTTAAAATGTTTCCATATTTTTTTAGACTTTTAACTTTAAAAAATAGTTGATAACTTTGTTAGGAAAAGTAAGAATAAACTGCGTATGATTTAATAAATTTATTTTAATGTGTTTAAAGTATTAGTTATGTAATTTTGTATTTATTTGAAGTGTATATACATTAAAAATAATAATTGAAAAGGAATAACTAAACATTTTACCATAAAGCATTGTCACTGTGTTGTTTGGCCTGGAAACCAACTATGCTAGCTGGAGTTTCCACATTTGACATTTTCCTTCAAAGACACCCACGTGGCTCTTGCACCTTAAAGAGCTTGCTCTAGTCTAACCTATGTATAGTAAGTGATAAACAATGAATTTAGAGTAATAGAGTAACATATGAGTAATATGTTCTAACTATTGAGTGAAGCATATGCATAAGCTTAATTGGTTGGGATAGGTGAATGTAGGTCATTCATTGTGCCTCTTTTAGTTGTCTGTGGGTGATTCTTTTGTATTATGTCACTGCTTGCAATTGGGGAAGTTCATTTGGAGTCATGTAAAGTGTATGTTATAGATGTAACTTTTTATTACTTAGTAATTAGTAAAAGTCCTTTTGGAGTGTTCGGCATTACAGATAGTAAAAGTGATATTTGTTATTAAAACTGAAATTTGCTGCTACTTCACACAAGTGTGTTTAGGACGGTAAGTGCGTAAAACTCAATAAATCATTACAGATAGTCCTTTGGAGTTTCAAACCATTCACCAGGAAAAGCCATGATAGAACCAAGATGCTATATTAGTAGAACTCAATAACAACAATGTCTCATCACCCTCAAGTTCTTCAAAAAGAAATGTTGATAAAAGCTGCAAGGAACCTAAATAAAAGCAAAGAAGGGTGGGTGCATATCTTATCTACATGATGCAAGAAAATCATGATATTGAGATATCTTATCGAGATGTAGGATAAGTTCCCTTGTTGCGCTTTTTCAAAGACTCGGAGAAAAAGGAGAAAGCTTCTTTCACTTCATTTGGAAGTGGGAATTGAAGGGGGAGTACCAAGGGAAGTCTTGCATTGTGTTGCACCCCTGTTTTCCAGGAGACGGGAAGTGCAAGTGCTGGCTGCTGCTTGTTTAGCCCTTCCATGATAAAAGAAAATGCCCCAAAAGTGAGACAGCTTTGCAGAAGAGCTTGTGGTGCACCTGAAGAACAAAGAGGATAAGCCATGATAACCAAATAAGTACAAAATTGAAATTCACTATTAATATATTTAGTTAAACGATGAAAACAGTTTTAACAACAATGATTAGAAGGCAATCTCACTCAACAAACTATTTCTTTACTTTTTACTTAGTCTTGCCCACCAATAAGGGACAGACATTACATCTGTATAACACATTATGATCATGTTTTTTAGAAGATATTAAGAATGAAATAAAAGGAATATATGTTGACGAGAAGGCTTATTCCCTTTATCCTTCTTTCTTATTAGTCCAATATGGTGGGACAGATTTCAAAGAGTAATTCATCAATTTATTTATGCGTTAAAAAAAATACCCGGAAAACTTAGAGCAAGACCGGTGCAACATCCAGCTACTCCTGCGTTAATGACTGCAGATGTGATAGTATAGACATTATCAGCGGAAAAACACTATTAAAGAGAACGTACTTTAAAAGTTAAAATATTTCATACCATCATCCTTTCCTCGAAGTCTTTTCAAGATGCAAACAACCAAACTATGAACTCCAGACAAAACTGCGAATGTCTAACAAAAACAAATAAAAACTATTATTTAATAGGCAAAATTGCAGCATTAAAACTATTCATAGATTAACCAAGTAGACAACAAGCAACCAAGGAAAAGTTAACAAGATTTTCAATGTACCTTCGCATAAGAACCCGCTTCTACAAAGGATCCTTTAAAACCTTTCTTCTTAAACAATCCAGCACCTGAAACACATCCATTACAAGCATCCTTAAGCAGTTAAGCATAACAATAAAAAAATAAAAAACACCAATTTATTGAGGTATCCAAAGTCAAACTACTCAAAGATACACACTGAATATAACCTAATAGTCAAAAAAAATAAGAGAAATTAATTAAAAAGATCTCATTAAATTTAAGCCAACAGTAACACCAGCAACTTCCTAAAAAAAACCATTGTCTGGTTCTCAGTTACACTAAACAAGGCAGATACCATCTTGCCACTGCCAAAACAAACTACACATGTGTTCGGTTGGACGTTTAATTAAATTAATTACGTCAAAATAGGATTTAAAGTGAAATGAAGTTATATCTGGATTTTTTTTTACTCTAAAAAAAATTGACTTATCATTTCTACTCCAATTGCGTTCTGGTGTCAAAATCAATGTTAATTTCAAACATCCAAACGTATTTACTTCACACAAAACAGCGTTTTCTTCATTCAAACTTAATTTTGAAAATTCCATATGGTTTTCAAAATTTTCTATACATAATAGTGCTAAAATGAACCAATCAACAATTAAAAATCCAAACAAAGAAGAAGTAGTTTCACTTCTCCAAAACAGTATTCAATAAGAACATTTCAAGCATTGAAAATAAATGTATCACACACAAACACGCACACTATTAAACAGAAACACTAAACCCTCGATTAAAATGCTAAATTAACAAATTAAATTAAATGAGGCATAATTAAGAGTATAATTAGTGAAAGCTAGTAATATAATACTTCATAGACTAGACTAAAAGAGAAGAGAAGAGAAAGACCGTATCCAAAAACGGAACCCATGAAAGCGCCGCCGGCGGAGTCAGTGGCGAAGCGAAGTAGACAAACGGCGGGAGCGGCGGGAACGAGGGCGTTGGGTGAATTGGAAACGGAGTCGGAAGAATCATCCTGAGGCGGTGTGATAGCGTCGGAATCCGCCGTAGCCATAACGATGTGGTGGTTCTGTTGATGTTGGTTCTCGTTTCTGATGTAGTATTGCACTATTGTTGTCGTTACCTATGCGTTATCTCTTTCAATTTCAAAGTTTCTAAACGACGTCGTTTTTGTCATCTCGTGAATGAATATTGTAACTACTTTTAAATTACTCTTTTATCCATAACCGACCTCATTCCAGGCCTGGCCCAATAATCAATACCGATTACTGAATTATGGAACTATATTATTTTTTGTATTAAAGGACTATTAGATCTTTTATTAATTAATTACTCAAATTATCTAGTCAATGCACTAATAGTTTTAATCAACAATAAACATAATCTGATATTTATGAATTTTTATTGTTTATACAAATTGAGGTCTTAAAAAATTTAATATTCTAAGTATACATCTTTTTATATCTTAATTTATATTTTATCACTAAATTAAACTTATTTTATGAAGAAAAAAAAATTAAATCCAACATAATAATTTTAAAGAATTAGTGTCTTAATATTAGAAAGTCAAATTTTTACCGTTGAACTAAAACTCTAACGACTTAAAATGAATTCTTATTTTTTTAAATACATAAGATATTAAAAACTTACTTATTTAGTTTAAAATTAATTTGCACAATTATCCTATCAAAATTATCATATAGATGTTTATTGAGATAGTTAAAAATTTGTTTTGATTCATTGGATACAATCCAAATTGGGAGAATGAAAATATTGAAAAAATGGATGATATTGGATGAAATTGGTTCCACTATACCACATTTTATTTCATTCATTTTTTATAAAATCAAATAATGAAACATGACATTATACTATTTCATTCCACTACTTTCCATCAATTCAGTAATAAATTACCAATTGTCCTCAATACTTTAAATGTAAAAAAGATATTCTAAAGACATGTAAATAATATAGTTCAATTGTTAGCTGCAACGATATTAACATAATATGTATTTCAAATATCTTACATCTTGTGATTTCAAATATACTTCATTCAATTTCATTCATTTTTTATAAAACCTAACAATGAAACCTTACATTATACTAATTCATTTCACCACTTTCCATCAATCCAGATAGTAGTAAATTACCATTTGTCCTTAATACTTTAAGTGTAAAAAATATATTCTAAAGACCTGTAAATAAAATAGTTCAATTGGTAGCTGCAACGATATTAAGTTAATATTTATTTTAAATATCTTACATCTTGTGATTCCAAATATACTTTATTCCATTTCATTCATTTTTTATAAAATCAAACAATGAAACCTAACATTATACCATTTCATTCCACCACTTTCCATCAATCTAATAGTAAATTACCACTTGTCTTTAATATTTTATGTGTAAACAAAATATTCTAAAGACTTGTAAATAATATAGTTCAATTGGTAGCTGCAACGATATTAACTTAATATGTATTTCAAATATCTTACATCTTGTGATTTCAAATATACTTCATTCAATTTCATTCATTTTTTATAAAACCTAACAATGAAACCTTACATTATACTAATTCATTTCACCACTTTCCATCAATCCAGATAGTAGTAAATTACCATTTGTCCTTAATACTTTAAGTGTAAAAAATATATTCTAAAGACCTGTAAATAAAATAGTTCAATTGGTAGCTGCAACGATATTAAGTTAATATTTATTTTAAATATCTTACATCTTGTGATTCCAAATATACTTTATTCCATTTCATTCATTTTTTATAAAATCAAACAATGAAACCTAACATTATACCATTTCATTCCACCACTTTCCATCAATCTAATAGTAAATTACCACTTGTCTTTAATATTTTATGTGTAAACAAAATATTCTAAAGACTTGTAAATAATATAGTTCAATTGGTAGCTGCAACGATATTAACTTAATATGTATTTTAAATATTTTACATCTTGTGATTCCAAATATACTTCATTCTATTTCATTCATTTTTTATAAAATCAAACAATGAAACCTAACATTATACCATTTCATTCCACCACTTTCCATCAATCCAAATAGTAAATTACCACTTGTCCTTAATACTTTATGTGTAAAAAAGATATTCTAAAGACCCGTAACAGTTCAATTGGTAACTGCAACGACATTAATATAATATGAATTTCAAATATCTTTCATCTTGTATTTCCTAATTGTGTATTCCACATTGGTTACTTGTAGATGGAAAGATTTTGCTAGGTTTGAATCAATCTTTATTATCTTTGTCCATTATTTGAGAACAAAAAATAAAAACCTCCTTTCATGTTTTTTACATCACATTGCCAATAAAAAAAATATCACACAAGACATTCAGTTCTGCACAGCCAGAAAAACTCAAGCAGACAAATAACAATCATTCAATGTTATATACTATTCACCTGATGTCAGAACAAGCAGACAAAAGAATTGAAGTTCCACACTGACTAAAAATACAATGAATTTAAACAAATACAAAGAATACAAAGTAGTTTGTTTATGAATGAATACTTTTTGATCCAAGTAGGATCAAATTCAAATTCATCCATTTCTAATCAAATCAACAACAGTCAAATTAGTAATGCTCTTGATAGATTGCTCCAAATTCAGCTCTCCATGCCTGATCTTCTTCCTGATAGGGAGTTGCATTGTGTTGTACCACATCAGAATCCTCTCGATATAGCGGTTTCAGTGCAGACTCTGGTAATTTGCTCTCTGCAAGGTAATTCTTCATGGTAATCATCTCCATCTTGTGTTTTCTTTTGAGCTTATCCATTTGCTTTTTTAGCTTTTCGTTGTCTTGTTGCACTTTTGTAAAATTATCCTGCACAAGAAATATAAAAATTAAGAAATTTTCTTCCCCTAAAGCCGCGCTTTCAGCGCAAGATATTGCATCTGATGATTTCAGAGAGCAAAATTTATGACTGGATTTTACCTCTGCAGAAGAAGCTGCATGTTCAGCTTCTCTGAGTCTGACAAGTAGTTCTCCAGCTGCATGAACAGCCTCTGCGGTGTCTCTAAGTTGCATCTTCAGACTTGTGTTCTCCTTTTTCAAGAATTTCGCTTCTCTTTCC
>NC_021161.2:51284172-51295578 GCF_000331145.2 Cicer arietinum
TTCCCTCTCCACCCTCAATGCAGAAAGCTCGGCGGCAAGAGATTTGGCAAAGCGGGCATGACCCCTTTTTCCAGCTTTTGCTGCCGCCTTCTTCACTTCGGCTATGCCATGCATTACAGCATTGTGTTTTGCAACCAAATCATTATACTTTTCTTGGAGGTCAGCATAGTGTTCTACCATTCTAGCATGTCCAAGAACCGATCTTTTCAGTGCATCATCTAACTCCTCAGTGCACATCTTCTCTAACCTCAATTCCTGCTCCACCCTTTCTGCTCGATGCCGGTTGGCCTCGAGATCAACTCTTAGTTCGTCAGTAAGGCAAATCCACTCACTTTCCATTTCTGTCCATCTCTCTCTTTCTTTCTCAAGCTCTTCCTCACCATTATTAGCAAGAGAAAATACACCACTTTTTCGCAGTTGAATAGATCTTGATATTAATGAAGATCTCAGTTTGTCGGTGGACATTTTAACTGGTGCGTCACTGCATAATTGCAGCTTGCTTCTCAAATTCTGAATTTCCTTGAGAAGTTCTTCCTTCTCAGTAACATCAAAAGAGACGCTTCTTTGAGTTAATTCTTCCCGGACCTCTTTAATTTCACATTTTTCTTCTAAGCGACTGTCGTCTGAGGAAGTGCTCCTCAGAAGCTGCAAACAACATAAAAGTACATTTAAGGGTCAGTTCCAAAATTTAAACGGATAGAACTTTGGATTGTAAAATACAAACAACAATGAACCTTGCATTCATCTTTCACTGAGTTATTGTCCTCTTCTGCCAGTTCAATCTGCTTGCTACTTTCTTGACCATACACAATGATGGAGTTTAGTTCTTTTTCTTCTTTAAGTTTCTCCACCTTAACAAATTCAAAACAAAAATTCAGCAATGTAAAGTCAAAACCACATACATAATTTATGAGGGTCAACAATACTCATACCAATTGATTTAGTTCATCAATTCTAGCTGCTTGCTCCTTGCAAACATTCTCGAGCTCCTCTTCTCTCGTGATTTCTTTTTCCATTATACTCTCCAAATCCTTGAAGAAGAAAAAGTGACACATGAGTTTAACAAAATAAATTATGGAAGAACTTTAAAGAAATTTAACAAACAGATACAAGACATACTTTTGGAGCCTTATCTGTTGGTCCATCCAGATTTCCTGCTTTGGCAGTGTCAATGCACGACTTTAAGCTACCTCTAACCTCACTTGAATCCTGATCAGATATCTTTTTATGGCAAGAATCGCAAAGCATTGTAGCAGTTCTCTCATCAATGGAATATTTCTTCTGTTGCATTGTTGGATCGCAAGAATCAGCAAAGCTTAAGCGCCCAAAAGAGAAAGAAGTAGAGGATTTATTCAATGATGAGTTCCGCTGATGACAATCAATTATCTGCAATCCTCTCTTAAGGCTTGCTGCCAAGGACTCAGTCGGACCAGGAAAAACCTTGCTCAATCTTAGTGAGGATCGCATAAGTTCATCCTTTGTACATGACTGTCCCAACAAACCCTTAGTGGAACTTGAATTCTCCTCTGCCACTTTCTTTGAACTTCCAAGACAACTAGATGAGAAGGCTACACTCTTCCTCTGTATATTCCTGATTTTTGGAGACTCGGACTGTTGCGGTTCCTCAAGCATTGGAGACTGATAGGATGAACTGACTGAAATGCTATCTGTGAATGAAGATCTAATAGCCCTTGAGGTGTTGTTGGCTGATGCATACAAGGTGTTGGCTGATGCGTACAAGGTGTTGGCTGATGCATACAAGGTGTTAGCTGATGCCTCACTGTCTTCATGACTAAGCTTGCTCAATGTTTCTCCGGAACATACTTCCCCTTTTTCAATTTCATCATCACCACAAGTGTTATCTGCATCACAATTTTCCTCAATTGAATAATACTGGGCACAATCTTCACTGACAGATATGTCTTTAAGATTCCCGTCACATGAACTATAAAACTCATCAATCTGCTGGCGTAATTCCCTTATGTCCTCCTCGTCCACATTCGCCTCTTCATCAGAATCATTATCAATGTTAGGTAGGAGTAGAGAGCGGTTTAAGCTGACCCTCAACTGATTAAGGCTCTCTCGAACATTCTGTACATGGAAGTATCCATTTTTATTCCCATCTGAGCTATGAACATCAGCCTTTGCTCTAATAAGTTCTTCCTGCACCGAAGAAAACATAGGGTACAATTTCCAGATATGCATTAATCCTTTGTAATATATTTGCATTGAAGTTCTGGAGATGAACAATACCTTCAGCAGTCGGATTTTATCACTCAAATCATTAACATCATCCTCCTTTATTTCATTGATAACAGGCTCATTTCTAATGGATCTTACTCGCTGTCCAAATCTGAGTGTGCACAGCGTTTCGCCATTATTCCTACAATACAATCAACAAGTGCAATCTTTACAACTAGAAATGAAATATACATTTTTATTATTAGGCTTACACGCAAATAAACAATGTTCTTCGATTGAGGAAATTACTTGTTATCTGGGGTGATGGAACAGATTACTGAGAGTTTGGCATTTCCACCGAGTGATTCACTTAGTAAACGTGTTAAACAGGAATTTCTGTTCGGAATTTCTGCTTTTCCCAAGCAATTTTCTTTAGTCAAAGCATCTACTAAGTGCCTATACCAATGAAACGAAACAGGGGTCACAAAGAATGAAATAAGTAAAACAGGACAAATATTTTAATTTCAACCAACATAACATCAAATAGCTGTAAAAAAAATGTAATTTAGTCATGAATGGCATCCTTACCCTAGTTGCGATAAGGACTTCTTTACATTTTTGCTTTCCTTTAGACATTGTCTGCCTGCACCATCAACTTTGTTCTTGTCCTGTCCAGCAAGATCAATAAGGCTAATTCTGCTACTTTTTGAACTACTGAAACCATTTATTGAGGTTCCCTGCAGCACCAATCAATAAAAATCAGACATCGCAATTAACTAAAAGAGAAAATTAACAATATAAACCTGTCTTCAATCTTGAATAAAAGAAATGATAGTATCCATAGCCAGTCATGTTAAACAGAATTATACTGGCAATACCTTACACCAAGACTCAATCACCAAAGTGAAAATTATATGTGATCTAGAGCTCTTAGAATTTAAGGTTGTTGCTCCAACTTTTCTGCTCGAGAGGCCCTGCAGCATATAAAGATCACATCAACTTGGCTCATTAAGAATTTCCTTATTCAATTTTCAACAATATTTGCTTTGAAGCTTCCCCGTGTTCCTACCTTGATCAGAATTTGTGTCACGTCATCATAGCTAGTGACATATTCCTCAGTCAGATTCTCTATATACAATGCATTTTTTGAGTCATCTTTCATCTGTGATTATTTGAACCAAGCCATAATAAGCACGCAGCAATGAAAACAAAAATGGTTTTTAGGTAACGTTTTTATGACAAAACTGTATCACCGAGGTAGCCATATGCTTACCTCAAGGTTCCGCTGGGTTGGATCAAGTAAATCCCCAACTTGTTCGTTGTAAATCTGTTTCATACAACAACAAAAAAGACAATTATCATATGACCAAGGGAACAATCCCCGAAATTGCCACATTGATAGAACTTTCATAAAGAATTACCTCAAGAAAACAACACCGACATTGATAGTTGAACTGTTTCCCCTCAGACATGCGCTGCTCCTAATATAGTTATTCCAAAAACAGTCAAGACTGAAAATACAGAAGCCAAAAATCCAAGCATTAGCAGTTTAAGCAAGAAGTAAAACATACCTTTTCAAGCTCAGAAAACAACATTTGGAAGAGCCGAGGTACAATTCCTTTGTGACTATGGGCCGAGGGCTCCTCAAACATTGCACTTGGGGGACCCCACATTGTATAAGTCTTTCCACTTCCAGACTAGAAAAGAATGAAAAAAGAATAAACCTCAACTAATAGTCTATCAAAAATACCAGACACATTTTTCCCTACCAAAAGGTTGAAATAATAAATCAAACATTGAATTATACCTGGCCATATGACAGAATTGAAGTGTTGTAACCAGCTAAAGCATCTCTAACCAAGGGAACTCCCACCGACTGAAAAATGTCTTCCTGAACAAAACAAACAGAAACTCAACATAAATCACACATATCTTCCTTCTCTTATGACTTATGAGCATAGAGCATCAACATTGTATCAAATAAGGTAAACTAAAACTACTAGTTGTTTCTACTTAGCAAGCATGTATATCAATCCTATGAGAGAAAATTATGGAAATAAAAAAAAAAAAATCATAAATAGCAAAAAGTGAAGTGAAGTAATTTACCTGACTTGTGTTGGAGTCAAATACCGAATCAAAATTAAATTGCCTATCCCCAACACTCAAGGTATCAGAAGAAACCTTCTTAACGGTTCGATCTCCTATTACTCCGTTATCACTTGTAGGTCTAATTCGTACTACAACCTGTTCCAAATCAAAATTATGAGCAAAAATAGAAAGTAAAAAAACAAAAAGCATCCATTTTTACATACACCCATGACTGGGATTACAGATTAAAGCTTCAATTGTCATAAATTAAGCCAAAAAACGAAAGAAAAAGAAAATTGGTAGTTTACCTTCACTGATGGATCCAATTCAAGAGTGGGTTTCGATTGGGATGAAATTAGGGTTTTGGAGTGTGATTGTTTGACTGTGAGAGGCAACGATTGGTGGTGGTCGTCCTGAATAATGTTGGGGTCTGTAGGGGGAGTATTTTCAGCATCTGAATTTGGGAATTTAGGGTTTGAAGTAGATTTTCGTTTGGAAGAAAATGATCTAGGAAGAAGGTTTCTGATAGATGAAGACATGGTTTTGGACGAGGAAGAAAACAATGTAGAAATAGAGAACAATGTGATAGCTGAAAGAGAAAAAGAGAGAGAGAATTGAGACAGGGAAAGCGAGAAGATTATGGAAAACGGTGTGATTTTTAAGTTATGAATTAAGAAAGTGAAGTTGTCTGTAGTTAAGGAAGGAGATCATGAAAAGCTTGAATTCAAACTGAGATGACCGTTGCAAATGAATAATGTAAAATGACTAGACTATCCTCTTCTCCAACAGCTAAATTCTTTTTTCATTTGGATAAACTCTTTACAAAATTTTCTTATCTTAAGTTATAACAAAAAAAAAAAATAATAAGGAAAAACTTATGTACACTTATATATTATATGATTTTTGTATCGTTGAATTATAAAAATAAAACATATGTATTAATTCTATTAATCATTATTAACTTACACAATTATGAACTTTTAGATTCAAACGCAAACAAGACGTTCAACTTAATAATATCGACATTTAGCAATTGAAATGAGATTTATGACAAAAATTAATTACTTTAACTACTCTAAAATGTGTTAAGTTACGTAATATTTAAGAAAACTGTGGCTAAGAAAGCAAAAATAAATCAAAAGATTTTACTGTAATAAAAGAAATAAATAAATGTAAAGACTTGTATTTAATTGATTGAATGTGTCTAATGCAATTTACATAATTAATATTAATAAAAAAAGATAGTAACACATTAACTATACAGTACAAGTGTCTAAAAATTATAGTGATCTACTAATACTCCTTTTATATCTTTTTGTCGATCAATTGAATTTTCTCCCTTTATCATATGATCTTTTGAAATGAATATGTTAATGATAAGTTGTTATGATTATGTCAACAGAGTCATCTTAATGTTTTTGGAGGTCTTATTCAAATCTAAAAATTAGATCCATAAAATTATAAAAATCTAACATCAAGATTTAAGATTGTTGGAAACAGTTGTTGTCATATACTTAGTGGTGAAAAATATAAATATGTATTTTAAATATAATGTGTAAATATAAAAATTTAGAGTGTTCAATACTGAGCACTCCCCAATGTTAAATTCTTTTTTCATTTGGATAAACTCTTCACAAAATTTTATTACCTTTTAGTTACAAATTTTTGTAATGGTATAGGCTAAGGAATTGGTGTATCGTCAATTATTTTAAAAGTATTAAATTATTCTCTTCAATGCAAAAATTTTAAATTTTGATTTTTTTTTTACGTAGTAACACTTATAATATAATATTTAAAAAGTTTAAAAACATTATGGACAAGCGTATTAGATAAAGTTATAACAAAGAAAATAATAAGGAAAGACTTATGTATACTTATATATTATATGGTTTTTTAATCGTTAAATTATAAAAATAAATATATGTACTAATAATATTAATTATTATTAACTCACACAACTATGAACTTTCAAATTCGAACTCGAACAAGACATTCAACCTAACAATATTGACATTTACCAATTAAAAATAAGATTTGATGACAAAAATTAATTACTTTAACTACTCTAAAACGTGTTAAGTTATGTAATATTTAAGAAACCCGTGACTAAAAAAGCAAAAATAAATCAAAAGATTTTATTGCAATAAAAGAAATAAATAAATGTAAAGACTTGTATTTAATTGATTGAATGTGTCTAATGCAATTTACATAATTAATATTTATAAAAAAAGATAGTAAGACATTAACTATACAATACAAGTGTCTAAAAATTGTAGTGATCTACTAATACTCCTTTTATATATATTTGTCCATCAATTGAATTTTCTCTCTTTATCATATGATCTACTAAAATGAATAGGTTAATGATAAGTTGTTATGATTATGTCAGCAGAGTCGTCTTAATGTTTTTAGATGTCTTATTCGAATTTAAAAATTAGACCTTTAAAATCATAAAAATCTAACATCAAGATTTAAGATTGTGAGAAATAGTCGTTGTCACATACTCACTATTACTGAACGCTCACCAATATTAAAATAGCAATATAATTTTATTAAAGGTTATATTATGAAAAAAAAATTAGGAACCATGTATCAATATTTTGATTGAACTTGATTGTTGATTATGTATGTCAATGTCCCATGCAATCTCTAGGCTCTTAACACTCTTGAACAACTTTTTTCTTATAAATATGAACATTTCAACCCTAGGTATTCACTTCTAATTATACTACAAGATTTTCAAGTCTTCTAAATCCTTAAAGCTCTCTAATATTTTTCATCACAAAATTAATCATGTCTTATATATTTTCTTCTAGTTCTGATAATCAAAGTCACCAACAATACTTCTTTCAATTTGACTCTTAGTCAATCTCCTACGCCTGCAGAAGAGGAAAATATGATGCAAACCTTATCTCGAGTTCCCTTATCACCATACACTTAATACTTAGAATACTACTTTTATCAAATTATCCTCATTAATTATTGATGCATTATCAGTGTTATAAATACATAATAAAAGATTTTGTATTGAAAATTTTAGGTTTTATATTGGAACTAATTCATTTTTACAAAAATGACTTGTAATGTGTGGGATGTCACTCTTTATAAACTATTATAAAATTATATCTCTTATCTATGTGAGACTTGTATTTTTTTTCAATACATCACATCAATTATGCACTATCAAAATTGGTGCGTGTATATAAGTGGTGGGTGACCCGATCAAATAGGTTCTTATATCATCTTAGGTTTTATATTTGACCTAATTCATCTTGACAAAACCGTTTGTAAGGTGAGGTCTGTAAGGTGAGGGTGTCATTTTTTTATAAACTATTAATAGAACTCTATAATAGTTTATAAAAAATGATACCCCTCACTTTACAAATTGATTTTTAAAAGATGAATTAGATCCAATATAAAATTTAAAGATAATATACCAAAGCTTACTTGATCGAGCTATCCACCATTTATACACATGCATCAAGCCTAATAGTGTTGGACGCGAGTGACACCCCTAATCTTATTAGCCAAATTTATAAAGATAAGTGAAATTGGATATAAAAATAATACCTATAAAAAAATGATGAAAATAGTATTAATTAAATAATATAATTAAAAATTAAAATCGTCAACTATTTTGAGATAATATTTTTTTACAAATAAGCAATTATTTTAGTATGGAGGGATATATATAACAACTTTCATTAACTCCAAATAATAATAATAATAATAATAATAATAATAATAATAATAATAATAATAATAATAATTTAATAAATCAAAATAATAAAATTTTATAGAAACTAAAAATATATTAAACTCTTATAATAATGCATTTAAAAACAAAAACACTTAATCTATTCAATATTGTACAACATGTTCCAAAATGTTAAAAAGTAAAATTCAATGATTTGTCTAAACATCTCTATATAATAAATAATTTTTTTAACATCTTATTTTTTAGTCCTTCCACTTTTACTCGTTCAATGCCATGACAGTTTTACCCTTTTCAAACTTTAATTTTCTTTGATGTGGTTAATAATTTTTTAATTCGAAATTATAAGGTGATTTAGAGAAGTTAGAACCATAAAGAGATCACTATTTTAATTTTTCATTCTAATAAAATTAATAACTAATTACTAATATTAATTATGCTTTAATTTCTCATTCTAATAACATTAATAACTAATTACTAATATTAATTATTTAAAAAATATTTAATATACGCCCTTGATAACTACTACAAGCATAAACAACTAATTTCATAGTTATCAAAAAAATTATTTAAATACAATTAAATTTATAAATCTTATGTAAAATATAAATCAAATTTATTAAACTGTATTTTTTTAATATTAAACATTCAATTATTCACATTAAATGTTTTTTAAATTAAATGAAAGGTATAATATTAAAAAATATAACATTAAATAATTCAAAAATAATTAACGTTTGCTTATAATATTGTTCAAGATTTGAAACTTTTTCTCTCTCATCTATAATTGTACTACTATATTGCGATTTTTAATTTACAAATAAGTAGTAAATTAATAAGATATATACTAGACTTATATATTCATATAAACAACTAACTAACCAATTAACTAGGCTAACAAAAAAGTATTGGTTAAAAACTAAGACTAAGTCTAACAATCTAAATTAATTAGATATATGATAGACCTTAAATACTAATTCCTCACTTATAATATGCTTACTATATATTAGTGACAATATTTATTTTATGATAAATTAGTTATTTATTAAATATACTAATGTAAGAAGGGGAAATGTAATTCAAAATATGGATAAGATTTGTTCACATTCAATCCTTACAATTCAACACAACAAAAAATATTTTAAAATTCTCCGAATAACTATAATTTATTTATTTACTCATTCTTTTGCTTTTCTAATATAAATTAATATGACCACGTGGATCCTCAATTTTAAACCAAGCAAGTCTCAATAAATAATTTTCCAAAAAAAGAAAAATAACATTAATAGGAGTACCTATTTGTTATGAAATTTTATTTGGTAAGATTATTGGAGATAGTCTAACAACATATTCTAAAGTCTCACGTGGTATCCACATCAAATCCTCAAATGTTAGAAATTTAGTAACTAATATAGCTTTATTATTGGTCAATACTAATTAGTTTCACTTAGACGTAAAAAATATGTGAAAGCTTTATACACAAATCACGGCATGCATATACAAAGTGTGTCAAAGACCAAATGAGATTAGATGATAATAAAAAGTAGAAACACACATGAAAGTACTTCAATATACATGCACCTTTTACTTCACTACATCTCATCCATCCTTATCAACGTCAAAAGAGAAAGAAAAAGCAAAAGAATAAAATACAAAGGTCAAAAATGCATTTTGAGATATTTTTTTTTATATGTGTATGTATATATCATCTATCCATTATCTATTTTTCTTAGGAAATATATTATTTTTTTAAAGAAAAAACTACTACTCGATTGATAAATGATCATATGATTTTTTCTTGTCTCTTTTTATAATATTTATTTTACTTTTTCAACTACATTAATCATTTATTTACAAACATTTTATTAATTATGTTATATCCTTTTTTTAATAAATATTAAATAAAATTATAAATTAATTTTCTCTCTTAAAAAATAAACTAATCAAATAATCTAAATTATCAACAAATTTAATATTATAATAATTTTTTTTTAATTTTCATGATTTATTAACCGAATTTTATATATATAGAGACGATATTTATCTCAATCTCAATCATAGGGGAAAAAATCCTTCAAGCTACGCATCACATGTAGGAAATTCAACATGATCCAAAGGGTGAAGACACAGAAGACTAGTCAATACTAGTGGGTCATATCTTGGAAATGAGATGTGTATGATTGAATAAAACTTGATACATTTCAAAAATCAATGGTTTCAATTACAATGCTATTTATGCTATTCAATCAGTACTAACCACAATTCTATTTAATTAGTATTTTTTTATCTAGTTATAAAATTCTAAATTTAAATTTGAGATATAATATTCAATCTATTAATATAATATTAATATTTATCAATTGAATTATATTTTAGATATTAATTATTATATTTTGTTTTGTATTATAGGATTATTATCGATCTTAGTAAAATATGGTTAGAAAACAAATTTAAAATGAAATATATGTCAAAGATAAAAACATTCGGTTTCCAAAAATTGGTTATTTTGTCTCCTTCACAAAGTGGTGTTAGTAAAACACATTTCTCTTATATAATTAAATATTGTTTTTTCCTTGAAAGACACAATTGAGACCGTTAAAAGTGATATTGCTATTATAATTCACTTAATAACTGCAAAAACATTGTTACGTAAAAGTTAGCTTTTGAATGTCGAATTTTTTCTTTTCACATTTAAGTTGAGTAAATCTAGCTGCCAAATTATTTGAAAATAAATAAACAAATTATAATGATAACTTGATAAGGGTATCTTGAAAATAAATAAACAAATTATAATGATAAATTAAATTATTTTGAATCATACAATTACTGTACGGGAAGCCGTTGGATTGAAAATCAATGGTAAAATTGAATGGTTGAGATATTGCTATTTGAATACAGATAATCCATTTCCCTCATTATTATTATGTGATACCTCCAACTCTCCAAGTCATTTTGAGTTGATGAGTAAAGCAAAGTACAAGACCCTCACCATTATTAATATTTGATTTTTCTGTACAACTTTGGTAGATATTAGTTGCACAATATATTGGTGAAGCATATGCCATGGGACCCACGACTGTAGAAAAATAGCCAAATTTCTAGAACTTCAAAAGCAAAAGCACAAAAGTGGGTGGTTTTTATATTATTATTGAGTTTTATTACAATTTTATTCTCTGTTTTTATTAATTTATCAAATTATGATATAACATATATATTTTAAATAATGTAGTATATGGTAAGATAATATAGAATGATTAATATTTATGAAGTTATAATAAATTTTTTTAAAAATTTAATTTTCAATTTTAACTTTTTTTATATTTTTAATTTAATAATAATGAATAAATAATTAATTTATTTAGATGATTCTATATCATAAAATTATATGTTATATAATTTAAAGTATGTCAAATTGACACTCT
>NC_021161.2:51295600-51334278 GCF_000331145.2 Cicer arietinum
ATTCAAAAATATGAAAGAAGAAAATAAATTACCAACTTTTAAAATAAGAATATCAATTCGGTAAATTAATAAAAAAAATTACAATTAAGTCATTATTATAAAAAAGAAAACCAAATAGAGAAAATTAAATAAGCACACATTAAAATATTTTTACTCTTATATTCAATACTCTAGATCTCTTCAATAGAAATCATGTATTCATTTAAATTACCTAACTTAATTCCACTTTAAATACAAAAATAGATAAATCATATAAGATATCAATATAAAATTTATTTACAAAAACATCATGTATTCATTAAACTCAAAATAATTTAGATAATAATAATCATCGATGCAATTTTTAGATAAGATACTTTTACAATCAAATTTGCATTTAGTTTTTCTCCACGATAAAAATAACTAGTGTGGTAATTACGGGACATATGGAATGATTGAAAACAAATAGTATATATGTAATATTTGTGAAATTTTACCAATACATTATTATATATTTATACTATGTCAAATATTGACTATATAATAATATAGACTATATAATGTATACGCATAATATACTAAAAATTAAAATTTTATTTATTAAATAAAAACTAAAGTTACAAAATAATAAATATTATTGTTAGAGTTATATAAATAAAGAAATTATAAATGAACTTGATTCTTTAAATCTTATAAAAGAGACACATAAATTTGTTTAGAAATTCTTATATTTAGGAATTGAGACACTAAACAAAATTCAATCATGTCAATGATTGAAATATAAAAACCATCTTTAGTATAAAAAAAACCCAATCATCAATGCAAATTAAAGTATAACTGTATTATTTGTCAGAAGGAATTAATATAAATATTTTTTGGCAACATAATAGGAGAAGAAGACAGAATTACACTCATTCAAAGTCATAGGTAGGGACAGTGTCAGTACAACATGTAATAAATAAATAAATAAATAAATAACAAATAAGAAAAGTATCTAAGAAAAAACACAAAAAAAAAAGTAAGAAAAAGTCATCTACATCAATGTCCCACCTCCAACTACAAAATGCACACCAATCCGTTTTCATTGGTGAACTCTTCAATCCTTTTCCACACTCACCAATCTCAAAATAACATTTGATACAATGTTTATAATATTTATAACTAATCGATAATCTTCCTTATCTAAGTTAATTTTGTGGAAATTGTGTAGAGTTTAATCTAAACTCTAAAATTATATTAAAATCCATTTATTAGATTATCTATTATCGTGTTATTGGCATCACGTTAAACTGTTTAATCATAAATGTGAAATTTAAATAAAATATTTAAATTTTTGTATATTTTATTGAATGTACTGTATATGTGTATGACATATAATTCATATCCTTATCATAAAATAATAATAATAATAATTCATAGCATACCCAATATAGCAATATTTGTGTTATGTTATATAGTAGTAGTATATGTACTCATCTCCAAATTATACAAACACAAGAAAAACACTGACTCACATAAGTTCCCGACAGTTCCAAATTACTAGGTACCCGTTGATTGTGGGATTAGAAACAAACAACATACTAGGAATATATTTCACTCTGATTTTCACTTAACTGAACTTTCCTTAACACAGGTAAAACTATAGCAACTTCATATCTCTGTTTTTAATCAATTTTTGTTTTCTTCATTATTTTTTGTTCTGTAACTTGTGTTTAGTTCTTTTTTTGTAGTGTTACTCTCTTCTTGTGTTGTTGCTGTGTTAACTTGGAGTGATATTAGAGCTGATTCAGTTGAATTTAGGTGAGTTTGTTTTGTGATTCTCTAATATAGTGCCTTTTTGTTTTGCTTACCTTGTTTCACTCCTGTGGAACAACAGAGAAAGAAAAAAAAGTTTGTAGCTTTATTGGAATTTAATCAATTCTAGCACTACCCTTTTATTGATTTTGCTAGTTTTTAAGTTTTGGACTTTCTGGGTTTTGAGTATTTTACTAGAAATTTTCAATTTTGAGGGTGAGGTTTTGTTCTTGTTGTTGAGAATTCATGTTTCTTCATTTGGGTTTTGTTTGTCCTTCTTGATTCTCAATTCTATATTTGTCTTTACAAGGATAAGGTTTGTTGTTTCTGAAATCGACTCGTACTCAGACGAGTTTACCAGTCGATTTCACCATGGTTTTGTGGACCTTAAATTCTCAATTATGAGTTTGTTTGATCTTTAGCAGTAAAGGGTTAATTTAAAGGCTTGAACTTTGAAGGATGTTTTATCTCAATCCCTTTATTTTTTTGAATTTGGCTCCTCTAAAGTGTGAAGTTGGTAAAGTAAGTCGATCATGACGGGTCATGCATATGCATATAATATCAACGATTTATTTGATTATCAATAATTGATATTACTCACTTTAGAGGAACCAAATCCTATTTTCTTTAAGTTAACAACACTTGAGCCACTTGAGGAATTCAAGTTGAAACTTCCTACTTTTATTTCAAATTTGGGGGCTTGTGTTGTGTTGTGATTGTACTCCTTTTTTCCCTTTCTTTTTATATACTTCAAAACACTAAAATTTATTTTTATTTTGGATCTGCTTAAGCTGAGGTTGTAGATTAGTATATTCAAGCTTTTTCTGGCTGATTTGGTGTTGGAATAGTGAATTTTTCTAGTTTTTCCCAATCCAACTCATGTTTTTGGGTTATTGTGTTTTAACTTCTAAACTCTAGTTGTAATCGTTAGTAGTGTTAGTTTAAACTTTTCTTAACATATGTGACTTGATATTCTTAATTTTTTTCTTTTACTTTTTGTGCATTAGGTTTGTATTCACTGTGATATCATGGAATCTCCACAATCTATTGTGTCACCATTCAAGAGCATTGTCCTAGGAGATGTTGAGAAGTATAAGTCTGATGTTTTAACACAAAGCTCTAGCCCTTTGTCTAAGGACATTGAAGTCAATGGAAAAGAAACTTTTGTTGTGTCTAATAAAGAGGAATTCATTGGTGTAGTTGATGTTTACATACATCAAGCTAGAGACATTCATAACATTTGCATATATCACAAGCAAGATGTTTATGCTAAGATTTGTTTGACTAATGATCCTGAAAATTCTGTCTCTACTAAGATTATCAATGGTGGAGGAAGGAACCCTGTGTTTAACGATAACCTTCGTCTAAGTGTTCGGACGGTTGATTCTTCTCTCAAATGTGAGATTTGGATGCTGAGTAGGGTGAAGAATTATCTTGAAGACCAATTGCTTGGTTTTGCTATGGTACCTTTGTCTGAAGTATTGATCATGAAGGATGGAAAATTAGAGAAAGAGTTCTCTCTTTCTTCAACTGATCTATTCCATTCCCCGGCCGGTTTTGTTCAATTGTCACTTGCTTACAACGGTGCTTCCCCCGATGTTATGGCTATTTCTGCAATGCCTACTAGTGAATTAGACCAAAATAGCACCGAAAAGGACTCCGAAACACGCGAGTCGATTGTGAGAGATTTAGATAAAATTGAATTCCCTGACCCGAAAATTGCAAATGAAGACCACTTAATGGTTTCGGAATACTTTGGCATACCATGTGAGGACAGTAAATGTACTGATAGCTTAACCACTACTGATACTGAAAATCTCAGTCCCGAAGCCGGTGTTCAACTTGTCAAAAGCTTCTCAGCATGCAGTGTTGAATCTTTCCAACCTCATAAGGTTGAGTCTCCACCTAGCAGCATGTCGACAAATGGAGTTTCCTCTCCTTCGGCAGCTGCAAGATCAGATGAGCAAGTTTCTGGCACCAAAGAGAAAAGTGTTGATGTAAAAGACAGTGAGAGTGATTCGACAAACACATTGCATAATGAGTTATTTCCAAAGCCTGCTGTGAGTGTGAAAATTGAGCCAGAACCAAAGATGGTGCAGCAGGATATTGTAGACATGTACATGAAAAGTATGCAGCAATTTACCGAGTCATTGGCGAAAATGAAGCTTCCTATGGACTTTGAAAATGGACCAACTAGTTCAGGAAACTCGAGCTCCGAACAGAAACTACAGGCGTCGAAAAGCAGTAACTCGCGCGTGTTTTATGGTAGCAGAGCTTTCTTCTGAGACATTTGCTAAGGTGACATAGTTTTTAGAACAAAGAAAACTGATATCAGTAGTGAAATGAAATAATGTAGTATGAATGATCAAGTGTGGTAATGGTTCTCTCTTTTTGTACTTTGTTTTCTTGATTATGTTAAAGGTATAATAACATGGAATACTTTAACTGCTATAAGAACTTTTCTGTCTTAAACCTTTTGTTTCTTTTTGTTTTGAATGTCAATAATTGAGAAATCAGATTTCATCTACCAAAAAAAGTTCATGTTGTGTATGAATAGCAAGTGATGAAGTGGTCCAACATTCACATGGCCAATGTTCATGTTTATGGGACCATATCAGCTATGATTTTGTTTTCATCATGTATGTATTTCTTTTTCTTTTTTCAACACACAAATATATACACTGTTCTTTAGAAAGATCATGAAATATTTTGTCTCTTTCCATCTTAACACGTGTATTGATGCAGCAATAAAACTAGTATGTAGTAGCCAGTTTCATAGAATTATTTGTCATAGAAATTTGCAATTTTTATCTTCATGTTCAACAAATTGAGCTTTCATTTGTCAAGTAGCATTTATTTATACAGATTGTAAAGTATGATCTTTAATCAGTGGAAAAAATAGAAAAACACATGATAACTTTTTACTAACGTAAAAATCACACTTTATTCACTCATTTTATTCTGGTAATGGAATAGTGTTAACGGTGAATGATAATGGATGCTTCCGTAATTACTCTTAATTACCATATATGATACTCCTAAAAAGATTTGGGATTACTTGAAACGTTTGTATATTTAGTCTAACTTTGCAAAATGTTGTTAGTTGAAAAGTGACATTAGGGCCCTTAAGTAGAACAATATGACCATTCAGGGATTCTATTCGTCAATGACTAATTTGTGGGATCAATTGACCCTTATGGAATTAACTGAGTTGAAAGTTGTCAAAGCGTACATTAAGCAAAGAGAGGAGTAACGTTTGATTTGATTTATGATGACTCTTTGTGATGATTTTGAGGGCCTTCGTGGTTGTATTTTGCATCATTCCACTCTTCCTAATGTTGAATTAGTAGTTAGTGAATTGTTGGTAAAAGAAATCAGACTTAAGACTCACTTTGTTGTGTTAGATAAGAGAATTCTCTCAACTCCTCCAAATGTTTTTGTTGCTCCTCTACAAATAGAAAAGTCTAAAAAAACCCTTACTACTAATATATAATAATAGTAAACTTATAATGGATTAACATGAAACATCAAGAGTTTGTCAACTAAAAACAAAAACGTTTAATGAAATGTATTTTTTGTTAGTTGAATTAAACCTTACAGATATTTATTAGTCTAACTTTAATATTATATCTATCTCATAATGAATTGTCCATTTGTTAAAAAAATTATCACAAAATAAATAAATAATATTTTCAATTTCAATTATAATATTTAATTAATATTATATATATATAGTTGAGGTATTTTGTATGAAGAAGAATTTCAATTACTTTAACTATTGTTTAGTCTAAATAATTATAATATGAAATGAAATTTTCAAATAATTATTTGATAGGATCAAGAAATTTCAAGTGTGGTTAAAAGATAGTGAAATAGTTTGAAGTTATTCATTTCTAAATATTTAATATTATTTATTTTTGAAATAATAGTTATATATGATCTTCAATAATAATTGACAAATAATATTATTAAAATATTTATGACATGAAAATGTGTCACACAAATGGGAGTATGCGTTGCATTTCATAATATCTTTATCATTGATGGAACCAAATACAAAAGGGTGGTTAAAAAATATATGATGGACCTTTATGTGTGTAAGTAGTCAAACTTGCGTGATGCTTTGAAGATATTTAATGATTTGTTCTTTTTTTGTGAATTATTGAAATGAATGGTTTGATAAGTAATTAGAGTGCTTAAGTGTATTCTAAGTCATTAAGTAATAAATTTAAGTTGCATAACGTGTGCAATAATTATATTTGAATGGATAACTCAAGATGTTTTCTTTACATTTTGGTGAAACAAAATGAAATAGAAGTACAAGATAAAGGAAAGATTGTACAAATATTAGAGTACGTGGCATAGACAACCCTGTTTTGTCATAAATAGAATTTATGATGTTGTTTTAATATATTATAATAGAGTAGGTTGCAAAAAATTATAAGCAAAAAAAGTTTGTGAATGTTTAATATATAGAAAATTTCGAGAGAATAGTAAAATGGTTAAAAGTTATTCATTTATAAATATTTAATATTATTCATCGTTTTGTTGGTTCGATTATGATTTGTGTTTTTTAATTATAAAAAAATAATATTATGAAGGATGCATTAACATAGGAAAAAAACCTCACCTCTAAAATAAAAGTTATACGTATGATATTCAACAATAATTGACAAGGAATCATATTATTAAAGTTTTGGTGAATTGAGAATGTGTCACACAAATGGGTGTAGTTTGGTTGCTTTTCATAATGTTTTTATCATTATTGAAACCAAATACAAGAGGGTGGTAGAAAAACAGAAAATAAATCTTTATGTCTATAAGTAGTTGAACTTGCATTATGATGTTTTGAAGATAATGAATGGTTTATTATTTTTTGTCGGAGTTATTGAAATGAAATGTTTAACGAGGAATTAGAGTTTTAAGTATATTGATGAGTAATTGAATGATAAATTGAAGTTGAAATTGTATAACGTATGAAAGAATTGTACACAATAGAACAAAAGTAAAAGATACTATGTCACATCGGAATTTGTGAGTTGACAAGTATTAGAGTTTATTGCATAGAGAAAGATGAGTTGTTGCAAATAGAATTTTAATTTTAGATCGGGAGACAATTTAAAAAAATATAAAGTGGAATTATTTATAACATTATTTTGTATTTTTTAAATAAAAAAAAGTTTATTTTGAAATATATATATTGATTTTGTTGCATTTAGCTAATCAAAATATGAAATGAATTATTTAAGTGAGAGTTACATTATTTTCTTAAAGAATAGTATTAATTGTTTTCTTAATCAATATTTAAAATAAATAAAAAGTACTATTCTGTATTTTAGCTAACAAAATATTATATAGTAGACTAAAAGTGGTCGTATGAACTTTTTCGTGACATACTTTGATTTTATATATTATATATAAATAAACATTTTCAATTTTTTTAAATATTTTTCTCCATATTTTGAGTCGATATAATGCTCTCCATAAATTGACATTTTTATTTGTTATTTTTTATTTTTTTATTATAAATCATAACTTATTTGTTTTGCAATAATTTTTTTGAATTATTTTATTATTAATGGATTTTTTTTTGAGGAAATTATTGGAAAGGATTGATTCCTTATTCGATATTTATAAGTTTATGGACAAAATTTTATAATCTAGAAGATATAGTCCAGTCGAAGAAATATTCTTGAATTTATAGTATATAATAAATTCAAATAAATTTTTTATTTTAAATTATTTTATATGATTTCAAATTGAATTAGTTCATAATTCAAAATTCAAATTGTTCGGGCACGGTTTTGGTCTAAAATAAATCAAAAGATAGTTACAAAAGTGAGACTTGACAAGCAAAATACAACACATTCTAACCTTTTTATATAGTAGCAAAATAATTTCAAAGAAACATACACATTAAATATTCTCAAATTGGAAAACAATAATACTTGCATTGAATACACATTAAATATTCTCAAATTGGAAACAATAATACTTGCATTGAATCACCAGATATGTTCTTACTAAATTAAAATAGTAAATCAATTATTGTCTTGTTGTCATCAATAGCTTTTAAAATTTCCACTAAAAAAATACAATTTGACTTAGTAATTGGTTTGCATTCCGATGTTTTGAAGATAATTGATGATTTGTTCTTTTTTGTTTGAGTTATTGAAATGAAATATTTGATGAAAAATTAAAATTTTGCATTAATGAGTGTTTGAATGATACATTGGAACTGAAATTGCATAAAGAATGAATTACTTTTTTGGCATACAATAGTGATTGGTTTTATTGTAGATTTTTTGAATGAACAAAAAGGTTTGTTCTATTCTTAAACAATTTTTATGCATCATTCAATCTTATATTTGTCAAAGAATTATTTTAGATATTTGATTATTGCGAGACAATTAAGTAAGAAATAATGTCTAATTATCAACTACAATCAATGAGATATGTTAGAATATTTTGTATGGTTATTTTTAGGGGTGTACGTGGTTTGGATTGGGTCAATTTTGACAAAATATGATACCCGACCCAATGGATTATCTTTGGATTAAGTTAAGTTCTAAATCCGTATTTTTTTATTTAAGTCAAATTGACCTGACCCAATCAAGAACGAGTTTGGTTGACGGATTATACATAAATAATTTTTTTTTTATTTTACGGGAAAATATGTTGAATGAAAATACATTTAATACTTGATTGTATCAAAAACTATAAAATTTCTTCATATCATGCAATTTTTTAAAAAATTATCAACCTCTCACAAAAAAAAATCCAACGATCTTAAAATACATAAATAAATTCAACAACAGTAAATTAATAAAATATAAAAATTCATCATCAAAAATAAAATATGGAAGGAAACAATTGAGAATCTACAAAAAAAATATTAATAATAAAAGTGAGAAGATAAAGAAGGAGAAATAATAAATAAATAAATAAAATATGCATTAACTAAAGCAATAACAAGTACCTTAAAATGTAGTAGTGATTGTGTTAAGTTTAGCAGCACTGACCCCAACATCAATTGAAACTAATTCAGACAACTCTAGAATTTTAAATATAATACACAATCTCATTAGCACACCAAATGATTAAAAGAATAAACACAAATAAAGGAAAATCAATTTGAAAGTTAAAATAAAACATTCGTATCTAACTCAATCTTTTGTACTTCAACCAACTCAGCTGCTAAGTCAAATTTCTTAGGAGATTTGATCCAATTTTGGGTACAAATCAAAGTTTCAACAGTAGTGACATTTAATGAACTACAAAATGAATTGAGGATTCGACCTCCTGTACTAAATTACGACTCATATGATAGAGTAGACACTTGAGTAACCAAAATATCTCTAGTTATGTGAGAAAGAATATGATACTTATTTGTTTTTCCTTTCCACCATTTAAGAATGTCAAATGTAGGGGAGTCATCTTGAACACCATCCTCGTTCCATTTATCTCAAATCTATGCAGTAATATAATTAGAAAATTTCGAAGATAAAAAGAAAAGTAAGAGAAAACAACTAACGTTGCTACTTGATCCACCACATTTGCTTTCTTTATTACACATAACCCACCAACCATTTTAGTTTACTAAGCTACCATAATTTTTTAATAGTAGTGCTTCATTTGTTTATAGTCAGAGTACTTACTATTTTCAAATAAAATAATAAAAAAAAATTGTTTAATAGATTTAGATGTAAAAAATTGAAACTAAATTCATCATAAGCTTTTGCATAAGCATCATTTTTGCTTATAAATAGTATTTAACTAAAAAAAATGATATTTAACAAATGTAAAAATTTAAACTAAGTTTATCATAAACATAACCATAAGCTTTTAATCCATACCTTTATTATGTAAAACTATAACAAAATACAACATTTAAATAAATATTATTTAACTCAAATATTAAATTGTTCTTTTGAAAGAGTCAATTCAAAAATTAGATACAAATTTTATGAGTATGGATATACGAGATTATAAGGCCAAAACAAAATAAATATTAAACTGCGAGAAAAATTTAGTATTTAGCTTAGACGCATGAATACCTTGCATCAACATTCATATAAAAATTAGTTATTAATAATATTTTATTATAACTAATTGGTATAAAACTCATAACAATTGTGAGCACCTACGTAACAAAAGAAGAAGATGGACGACAACGCGGCTTCAAGAAGCTAAAAATCTAAAGACAAAAAGTAAAGAAATTATATTGGACTGATGGGATTGTCAAACAATTTAAAAAAAAATATATATAACTAGTTACCAGCTCGGGTTGGCGGGTTCAAATTGTTAAATTCATTAAACAAACCAAATATAAGTGGATATATTATAATAGATTAATTGCATAGATATATTATAATTTATTGTAAAGATGAAGATCAATTGTCGCAAATAGAATTTAAAATTATGTTTGAATATATTATAATAAATTATTTTTCACTACAAAAGTAATTATAAAAGTTTAGTATAACTAATGATATAATTAATTATCAATTTTAAAATTAAGAAGAATATTAAAATTTAAAATATCCCAACATGAAGTGTATGATTTATTAACTAAATTTTACACAATCACTTTAAAAATTACTTTTACTTTATCCTTGTTACCTAACAAATACAAATCAATCATAATATTTTATATTATGATATTCATATAATAATGCTCCATAAATATGTAACGCCTTTCAGAATACCTTTTTTTAGTGATATAAAATTTTGTTAAGGTTACTTTGTTGAAAGTTTTTAAGTAAAAAATATGATAAAACTAATTTTTTTTTTGAAATATGATAAAAACTAATATAACTATTAATTTGCTAATATTTACTTATAAAAAATATATTTCAACTATTAATAATGATATTGAATATGTCATTATTATTTTGGCAAGGAAATTAAATAATACACAATCACTTTGAATTAAGGTAGAACTAGGTTAGTTTGGAAATAAAAGTTTTAAAAATTAAGGAGATTTTTGGTCTAAAATATGATTAAACTATTCTTTTTTGGTAACATAACAAAATTAATATAACCACTAATTTGTTTAAGCTATTAAGAATGATATTGAATATATCATTAAAAATTTGTGAACGTAGATTAAAAGTAACACAATATTTGATAATCTAATTCCAAAAATCTCATTTGAATAAATTATTTATATTTTTAATATAAAATATTATTTTGAAAAATATAAAGTGAAATTATTTATAAAATTATTTTGTATCAATTTGTTAAAATAATAAAAAAAGTTTATTATGAAATATATATATATATATATATATATATATATATATTGATTTTGTTGCATTTAGCTAATGAAAATATGAAATGAATGATTTAAGTGGGAGTTACATTATTTTCTTAAAGAATAGTATTAGTTTTTTTTTATATTTTTTTTATCAATATTTAAAATAAAAAAGTACTATTTTGTGTTTTAGCTAACAAAATATTATATAGTAAACTAAAAGTTGTCGTATGAACTTTTTCGTTACATACATTGATTTTATATATTATATTATAAATAAACAAGTTCAATTTTTTAAAATATTTTTCTTCATATTTTGAGCCGATATAATACCGTCCATAAATTGACATTTTAAATTTTTCATTTTTTTATTATAAATCATAACTTATATTTGTATTGCAATAATTTTTTTGAATTATTTTATTATTACTGGAATTTTTTGTTTTTGAGAAAATTATTGGAAATGATTGATTCCTTGTACGATATTTATGGACAAAATTATATAATCTAGAAGATATAGTCCAGTAGAAGAAATATTCTTGAATTAATAGTATATAATAAATTCAAATTTAATTTTTATTTTAAATTATTTTATATGATTTCAAATGGAACTAGTTCATAATTCAAAATACAAATTGTTTGGACACGGTTTGGTCTAAAATAAATCAAAAGATAGTTACAAAAGTGAGACTTGACAATGATTTCATGAAAATTAGGTTAGTGCAAAATACAACACAATCTAACCTTTATGTAACACCTAGTCATTTTATTTTATTTTTATATTTTAGCTTATTAGGAATAGAAATAATTGTTAATGATATTATTTTAATTAATAATAATAATAATAATAATAATAATAAAAATAAAAATAAAAATAAAAATAAAAATAAAAATAAAAATAAAAATAAAAGCATCCTTCGTCAACCGTTCAAAATAATTAGGTTGAAATGTCACGTTTCCCATTTTGGCTTAACGTTCCCACTCATGGGTTAATGTTCTCCACTTTTCTCACTTAATATCACATTCCACGTTTTCCTCATTTAATATCACGTTTCCCGTTTAGTACTACGTTCCCCACTTTCCCTCTCACTTAATACTACGTTCTCCATTTACCCATTTAATGTCACGTACTCCACTTAATATCACATTACCCATAAAAATGAATAAAACAAAACGGACGCATTCCATCTAGGATATAGAGGGAAGGGTTTAGGAGAGAAGGAGAGGGAGACCATTTTGATAGAAAAGGCAACCACCAAAAGAGAAAAGAGATGAGTAACTCTATTCCCGAATTTGTTAAATCAGTATCAGAAAAATATCGATTGCGCATTCGTTAATAGTTGGATCGGGCTGATTTTTGGACAAAAGGTTTGCAGCATTCAGATCCAAGTTTTCAATGGTCGGATCGGCGAAAAGACGTTCAGAGAGGGAGAAACCGTGATCGCACAACAGAAGGTTTGAAATGAGTGAGACAAAAGTTTGTGAAGCATAATTCTAAATACAACTTTAGTAACGGTAAGGGCATCAGTCCATCCGATTTCCTACTTGAATTATATGTGATATAAATGTATCGTGATGTTATGTATTGGTTCTGTTTGTGTGTTATCTTCAAAATGAATATTAATAATGGTTGTGCTTGATATGCCCAGATTGTGGAAAATGAATGTTATATTATACTTGTTATAATGGTTGTGTTTGACATGTTGTGGTTATTCAAGGTGATTACTGTGTCTAAACTAAGTTGGTTTATGACAAGGTTGGATGTGTCTAAACTAAGTTGGTTTAGGACAAGGTTGGATGATTTTGGGACTGGTTGAGTGATCTATATTGTTATTAACAAAAGTGTCTTCATTCATGCATTCATAGTTGTGTGGTGCGTCCATAATTGGTTGGAGCCCAAAGTTGTGTGGTGCGTCCATAATTGGTTGGAGCCCACAGATCCTTGCGGGGATTTTGAGTTAGTGGTGTTGCTTGGAAGGACCCACGAAGCCCTTGCGAGGGAGGTGATGTTCCGAAATCATGCATTGACATATAGTCTAACAAATAGGATTTGTGCATTTTTGATTTGTATCTTTGGTGCGTTGTGATTTTTAACTTTTAAATGAAATATAAGATTTATTTATATTTTGCTATAACAACTATATATGCATGCATATTTGCTCTATGTTTGTTATTTGGAGATGACCCTTACATTTGACAGGACGTCATATATAGTGTTACTTGAGTGAATAATGTCACGGTCAACCCAATAGGAGAAATGCGAGGAAGTACAATAGCATGCAGTTGGAGGCTCCGAGATATTTTTGTGCTGGGGTTAGACTTGTTGGGCGAGTTTTCCACAAGTCCAAAGTTTATGACCAACTAGGATTTATGTTTGGGTAGTAAAATATCAAGAGTTTTGGCTATAGGAGTCTCTTTTGTTTAACGTATTAAATTTACTTTTAGTGATTGTAAATATTTTGATTCTTTATTTTTGAAAATATAACTAAAAATATTATTAATTGATTTTAAGATAAACGAGTATTTAAAATAATCATAAATAAATAAAAGCGAATTTTTATTTTTACGTTTAGAATTCTGTTAGTTAATGTCTCGAAAAAGCGGGATGTTACAAGTGGTATCAGAGTAGTTCGATCTAGATTGGACTGCGGGTTAGTGGGATAGTTTTTAGTCTTGTTAGTGTTGGTCATGTGACTCGGAAGTCCTCAAGAGATGGTGTGTGAGTTTATGCACCACTCAAATCTTGATCGAAATATTTCTTCACCTAATCATTGTGTGCATATTGCACAAGAACACAAATCATGTTCTTAATTGAATTATCAGAGGGGCGCGACAGAAGCGTGGTTGAAACTTAGTGGATTTTGTGGGGGTTGTAATATAGAGGTTGCAATTAATATTGTATGTTAGTTAATGACCCAAAACTTTAGGAGAAGAAAATTATCGAGGGAACAAAATAAATGATTGAGTCGTGTTCAATTCGACATGTAGAACATTAGCTATGAATTTTATGATAGTCACATTCATGATATTAAACAGTTATGATACTATTAAGTAGTTTTGGGTTGATGTAAAGTTATTAATAGTTGCATGATTGAGTAGGTATGAACTTGTTAATTGCTTAAGAGTATTCTATAAAGTAAAAATATGTATTTTATAACCAAGAATTCAAATTTGTGAATACTTGTAGGATGTGATAACATAAGTTTAAACTTTTATGTTCTACAGTACCATACATTAAATGAATGATAATGATTTGTAGCGATCAATCATTGGCTTGATCAAAGATATCAATGTAGGTGATTTTAATTATTGATTATTATGGGGTGAATGGAAAAAATAGCGTTGTTTGACCGAAGTTGTGGTGAATTAAAGATGTTGAGGTTTAAGAGTACATTAGAGACGATCATCTTAAATGGTGTGTTAAGAATTAAATTTTTGAATTAAAGAGATGATTTGTGTTTATGAGTTGTGAGTTGTAGTTGACGAGTAAGTGATACTAAACCATAAAGGGGTGAGAATTTAAGTAGTAAATCATATGGATTGGATTTTTAGCCATAAGAGCAACGATGGAAAAAAAATATTGTGGGAATAATTCAAGTTGAATTTAGTTAGAGTATTGGATCCAAAAGATTGAACATTAAAAGTAAGAACACTTTATAGTGGGTTGAGAACGATGACACGTTGGGTATATTCGTGGAAAGTTGTCACAAATGTTTGACTCTCTAGCATGTATTGAAATTATGATTATAAATAAAATCTTGTGTTGTGTATAGGTTTCGGTCTGTAGATGACTTAAAGCTTTCTTGGTAGGATTAGAGTAATATCAGATTTAGTAAATGTGATTTTAGAGTTGTAAATTTGTAGAATAATGTTGTGGATGTTAGGCTTGATAAGTTTTGAAATAATTGCAACATGATAGATAAGTTCTTATTGACAGATAGGATAAATGTGCTATATCTATGAACTCTTTAGTGTCAGTTTTCAGGACGAAACTATTTTTAGGTTGATAGAATGTAAGACCCACATTTTTATTCATTAGAGTTTCGAGGACGAAACTATTTAAGGTACGTGTAATGTAACACTAGTCATTTTATTTTTATATTTTACCTTATTAGGAGTAGAAATAACTGTTGATGATATTATTTTAATTAATTAATTAATAATAATAATAATAATAATAATAATAATAATAATAATAATAATAATAATAAAAGCATCATCCGCCAACAGTTCAAAATAAATTTCATGGCTTACGTTGAAATGTCACGTTTCCCATTTTGGCTTAACGTTGTCACTTATGGTTAATGTTCTCCACTTTTCCCACTTAATATCACATTTCATGCTTTCCTCATTTAATATCACGTTTTCCGTTTAGTACTACGTTCCCCACTTTCCCTCTCACTTAATACTATGTTCTCCATTTTACCCATTTAATGTCACGTTCTCCACTTAATATCACGTTACCCATAAAAATGAATAAAAGGCAACCACCAAAAGAGAAAAGAGATGCGTAACTCTATTCCCGAATTTGTTAAATCAGTATCAGAAAAACATCGATTGCGCATTCGTTAACCGTTGATCGGGCTGATTTTTGGACAGAAGGTTAGCAACATTCAGATCCACGTTTTCAATGGTCGGATCGGCGAAACGACGTTCAGAGAGGGAGAAACTGTGCTCGCACAGCAGCAGGTGTGAAATGAGTGAGACAAGAGTTTTGTGAAGCATAATTCTAAATACAACTTTAGTAACGGTAAGGGCATCACTCCATTCGCTTTCCTACTTGAATTATATGTGATATAAGTGTACAGCGATGTTGTTTATTGGTTCTATTTGTGTGTTATCTTCAAAATGAATATTAATAATGGTTGTGTTTGACATGTTCAAATTGTGGAAAATGAATGTTATGTGATGCGTTGTTATAATGATTGTGCTTGACATGTTGTGGTTATTCAAGGTGATTACTTTGGGTCTAAACTAGGTTGGTTTAGAACAAGGTTGAATGATTTTGGATGCTATGGTTGAGTGATCTATATTGTTACTAACAAAAGTGTCTACATTCATGCATTCATAGTTGTGTGGTGCATCCATAATTGGTTGGAGCCCAAAGTTGTGTGGTGCATCCATAATTGGTTGGAACCCACAGATCCTTGCAGGGATTTTGAGTTAGTGGTGTTGCTTGGAAGGACCCACGAAGCCCTTGCGGGGAGGTGATATTCTGGAATCATGCATTGACATATAGTCTAACAAATAGATTGTGCATTTTGGTTGATTTGTATCTTTGGTGCATTGTGATTTTTAACTGTTAAATGAAATATATGATTTATTTATATTTTGCTATAACAACTATATATGCATGCATATTGCTATATGTTTGTTATTTGGAGATGACCCTTACATTTGACAGGACGTCATATATAATGTTACTTGAGTGAATAATGTTACGGTCAACCCAATAGGAGAAATGCGATGAAGTACAATAGCATGCAGTTGGAGTTTTCCACAAGTCCAAAGTTTATGACCAACTAGGATTTATGTTTGGGTAGTAAAATATCAAGAGTTTTTGCTATAAGAGTCTCTTTTGTTTAACGTATTAAATTTATTTTTAGTGATTGTAAATATTTTGATTCTTTATTTTTGAAAATATAACTAAAAATATTATTAATTGATTTTAGGATAAACGAGTATTTAAATAATCATAAATAAATAAAAGCGAATTTTTATTTTTACGTTTAGAATTCTGTTAGTTAATGTCCCGAAAAATCATTTATATATATAGTAGCAAAATAATTTCAAAGAAACATACACATTAAATATTCTCAAATTGGAAACAATTATACTTGTCTTGAATCATCACATATGTTCTTACTAAATTTAAATAGTAAATCAATTATTGTCTTGTTGTCATCAATAGCTTTTAAAATTTCCATTTAAAAAATACAATTTGAGTAAGTTGGTTTATATTGGGATGTTTTGAAGATAATTGATGGTTTGTTCTTTTTTATTTGAGTTATTGAAATGAAAGGTTTGATGAGGAATTAAAATTTGAAGTGTATTGATGACTCATTGAATGATAAATTTAAACTGAAATTGCATAACAAATAAAATAATTGTACACCATAAAATGAAAGTAGAATATATAAAAAATAGTATATCACATCAGAAGTTTTGTGAGTTGACAAATACTAGAGTTTATTGTATAGATGAAGATGAATTATTGCAAATAGAATTTGAGATTCTGTTTGAATATATTATAATAGATTATTTTTCACTACAAAAATAAATATAAAGGTTTAGTATAACTAATGATATAATTAATTGTCAATTTCAAAATTAAAGAGAATATTAAAATTTAAAATATTCCTAGATGAAGTGTATGATTTATTAACTAAATGCTACACAATCACTTACAAAATAACTTGTACTTTATCGTTTTTACCTAGCAAATACAAATCAATCATAATATTTTACATCTTGATTTTCATATAGTGATGCATCATAAATTTGTAATGACTTCTCTTTTTTTTTTTAGAGATATAACATTTTGTTTACGTTATTATGTTGAAAGTTTATGAACTTTTGGTTTGTGCAATATAAATGAATTTGTATTTGCATTTATATTTAATAAATTAAATAAAAACATGTTTGAATTAAGTTTAACATTTGGTTAGTAAGGGACATTGAATAGTTTTAAAGAAGTTTTTAGATTCAAAATATGATAAAATGATTTTTTTTAATATGATAAAACTAATATGATTATTAATTTGCTAACATTTACTTATAAAAAAAATATATATTTTAATTATTAATAATGATATTGAATATATCATTATTTTTTTGAGAATAAAGATTAAATACTACACAATTATTTTAAATTAAGGTAGAACTAGGTTAGTGAAGAAATAAAAAAGTTTTAAAAAGAAGATTTTTGTCTAAAATATGATTAAACTATTCTTTTTTGGTAAGATAACAAATCTAATATACCCACTAATTTTTTTTGCTATTAATAATAATATTTAATACATCATTACAAATTTGTCAACAAAGATTAAAAGTAAAACAATAGGCTTAATTGCAGTTTTGGTCCCCCTATTTTAACTGAATCACGAAAGTAGTCTCCCCATTTTGTTTCTCCCCAGTTTTGGTCCTCAAGTAGAATTTTGGTCCAAAGCTTGATGAAATTTCATTTTTTTTGCTTTTATTTAAGTCACACAATGCCTCAAGATCTCATTTGCAACAATTGTACCTGAAATATATGACCATAAATGGTGTAGTACGGCTTTAAAAAATAAAATTTCATCAAGTTTTGGACTAAAATTCTGTTTAGGGACCAAAACTGGGGAGAAAAAAAATGGAGGGACTACTTTCACGATTCACCTAAAATAGGGGGACCAATACTACAATTAAGCCAAAACAATATTATTTCATATCAAATACCAATACCAAGAAATCATACAAATATATATATATATATATATATATATATATATATATATATATATATATATATATATTTTACTCGAAGTACAATTTTAATTAAGTTAAATAAAATAAAAGACTGAGACATTTTTTGTTTACTTATTCCATGGATAGCAAACATTACCCTTTGTTACCATGCATGGTCCTGATTGCGATATATCCCAATTACAAGAATTACATACAGGATAATCTCTTGTTTCTATGTATATATCAAACCAACGCATTGTACCTTTCCACTGAAAGGAACAAAAGAATAGTGTTTCGGCAATGAAGTTATGTCCAAAATGAAATCCATAACTTTCTCCAGGAAAAATAAGATGAACTCCAAGATCATCATTTTTCGATTTGCAATGAACAGTTAACTTTAAATCTCCTGTCAACTTGTTATTAATTTGCACGCCCAATCCAACAACATTGTAAATCGACAAAAATGTCAATGCACATAACAAGAGAAATTTTGGGATAAATATGGACATTAATTGTATTTTCTTTGAAAGTGAATAATCTAGGTTTTTGAAAATATTTTATAAGAATGACACAACTTTGGAGAGTCGTCTAAGACTCCTATTTATAATAGTATATTAGATTAAAATATTTTCGAGATTTTTACCATGCACCCCACACCTTAACCTCCCACCCCCTCATATCACTTAAAATTATATTTTTGGATTGGGAGACAATTTAGAAAAATATAAAGTGGCATTATTTATAAAATTATTCTGGATCAACTTTTTTAAAATAATAAAAACAGTTTATTTTGAAATATATATATATATATATATATATATATATATATATATATATATTGTTTTTATTGCATTTAGCTAATGAAAGTATGAAATGAATGATTTCAGTGGGAGTTACATTATTTTGGTATGAACTTTTTTGTTACATATTTTGATTTTATACATTACATATAAACAAATATTTTCAATTTTTTTAAATATTTTTCTTCCTATTTTGAACAGTTAACTTTTTCTAGAAATCCTCTCACTAAGAGTATTAATGGAAGCTAAACTAGAGGAGTCGAAATGGGTACAAACACATTTTGATCAATTGAATTTGATTGAAGAAAAAAGGTTGGCGGCCTTATGCCATAGTCAATTATATCATAAAAGACTAAAAAAAGCATATGAGAAAAAAATACGTCCTGGAGAATTCCGGGAAGGAGACCTGGTGCTGAAAAAGATCTTACCCATTCAAAAGGATTATTGTGGAAAATGGACTCCTAACTATGAGGGCCCATACGTCGTGAAGAAAGCTTTCTCAAGTGGAGCTTTGATCCTTACGAATATGGATGGAAAAGATTTAGCTCTTGCTGTAAACTCAGATGCCGTAAAAAAGTTTTATGCTTAAATAATGAATACCCGCTAGGTTGAAAACTTGAAAAGGCGACCTAGACAAAAACTAGGGTAAAAAAAAAACATCCAGGTTGAAAACCCAAAAGGGCGACCTGAGAGAATAAGAAAATTAACAACAAAAACAAGAACATAGAATATATACTCGAAATGACATGACCAACAATATGGATCAGATTATGGCATGATAATTTAGTATAGTCTACTTTTGAATTACTAGTAACCAAGTTAGGTCTTCCACTCATTTCTTTTGTTTTATCGTATGTATATATATATATTTCTCTTTCTTTAAATATATTGATATATACTGTTATCACCTTTATAATTTAACTCTTTTTCTTGAATGTACTTATGATTATCATGTATTGGAAAGTAAAACATTAACATACCTTGATATAATGAAATCGGATATAATATAGGTTGTTTATAATACAAGACAAACGACAACATGAGATCCAACTTAAGATCACAATATTAATTCTTCTTCTTCTTCTTCTTCTTCAAAAAAAAAAAAAAAGAACGAAAGAAAGAAAGAAAAGGTAAAATAGAAGAGGACAAAAAAAGAGATCAAAGATATCACGTTCAAGAAAAAAGTATAAGTGCTTTTTCTCACATGATTTGAATGGTCGTGTCCAATATAAATATTAATAAAAATCGACATATTCATTCATTCATAACATTTTATAAATTTAAAGCCGAGAAAACGACCCGCATGTTGAAGCCGGGAAAATGACTCGCACCCTGAAGCCGAGAAAATGACCCGCACCCGAAGTCGAGAAAACGACCCGCATGTTGAAGCCGATAAAATGACTCGCACCCGGAGCCGAGAAAATGACCCGCATCTTGAAGTCGGGAAAACAACTCGCATTCTTCTAAAAAATGATTTTTCGGACTAAATTATAGTTGTTATCTTTAATTATTTTTACTTTGATTCTCAAGTAAATTCTAAGTAAAGAGGGGCAGCTATTGACACCTAATTTTGTCTGATTTTTATTTATTTTTTACTTTTTTTTATTAAAAAAGGAAATAATAATAATAATAATAATAATAATAATAAATATATAAATATATGTGAAGAAATATAAAAATAAATATAAATAATTAGGGCTATAAGCTTTAGACAATCACAAGTGTTTTTAGTTCTTGTTTGCCTCTAATTCTTTTTCAGACTCTTTTCTAAAATATAAAAAAAGATAATAATAATAATAAATATAAATAAAGGAAATCGAAAAGAAATGAATTGATGGTCATAAAAATTGATGTAATGATGATCAAAATAAATGAAAAAAAAAAACAAAAAGAAATCGATTGATGGTCATAAAAATCAGTATAATGGCGATCAATTAAATAGAAAAGAAACCGACCGAAGAAATGAATCAATGACAATAAGAATCAATATAATTGTGGTCAATTAAATGAAAAGAAGCCGAAAAGAAATAGATTAATGGTAATCAATTGACAATTATTCTTTTGTCTTTTGTAATCCGCACCTAAAAGTATAAATAGTCTGCCACAAGAGGACAAAAAAGGGACAATTCGAAACACCAATTGAGAGCACACAAAAAATAGAGAGATTAATTGGCAAAGAGAAGAAGAGAATCTTATCTTGAAACAATCAATCTAGCAAAACAACAATTCAGTAGTAAGGTATCTTTTTCTCATTCTTTTCTCTAATTTTCTGCTTATTAGTCTTTGTTTTGCGTCTTTTTTAAAATATACTTTTTTTTCTCTTTCTATTTTTTTTCTATTTATAAAAAATAAACTCATATGTTAAGCTTTCATTTTATTTTTTTAAATCGTTTAATCCTAAAATTGTTTTCTTTGCAACATAAAGTACTAAAAAAAAATATAACTAATTGATGTCTATAGATCAAGAAAACAAATTTCACCATATTGTAATGTGATAGAAAATTCATAATATGTCTTTATCAAATAACTAAAAATCATAACAACAGATAAATATTTTTTCCCTTAGGATTATAATTAATGGTCGCTGCCGCCGGATGAAATTCATCCTCGCTTGCTGCGCTATATCACTCACTCCCAATCGTTGGTGGTTTTTGTGTCGCGACAGATCCGACAATGTATGAGCAAATATTTTAACAGATTATTTCACCGTCGTGTCCATCTATCTCGCTCATATACCGCCATGTTACGTTATTTTTTTTCCAAAAAAAATCAATTTTTTTCTTTACTTTAAAACAAAAATAGAAGATATAATCCATGAACAAATATTTATTATTATTATTATTATTATTATCATTATTATTATTATTATTATTATTATTATTATTAAATTTTTTTATTTTTATTTTTTGATACGTATATAAATAAACAAATAATAAAATTAATAATAAAATTCGTCAACACATAAATATTTTCTATCCAAGAACTACGTGTGTTTTGATTTTCCTATTGCATTTGGGGATACGTAGGAGCAAGGTTTTTCCCTTTCCAAAACAAATTAATAAAAAAAATATTTTTTTTCTTCTTTTATTAATGTAAATAATTTAATTTATTTTTTATTAATATTTTTTGGGGTAAAAAATAAATAAATAAATAGTTTGTATATAATTAATTATAAGGTAACCGTTTTAACGGACGTTGTAGGGTGGTAATACTTTCCTACTCGTAATCGACTGCCGAATCCAATTTTTTTTTTAAATCATTATTTTAGGTTTTATCTAATTTTTCCTTTAATAAAAATAAAATTGGTGGTGACTCCTTTTCCGCGGACAAACCATACGCGACACTTGGCAAGGAACAAATTGAGATAATTAGATTCCAAAAAACTACTTGAATCATAAAGAGAGAAGACGATGTATTAGCAAGACCTGACATATCTGAATATTCTCCAGCTTGATTGTCAAGAACGAAGATTATTCTGGACATGAAAAATAAAGAATGTTCAGGTTTTGACAGCATTGATCCAACAACTTTCTGGTTTACAAAGAACAAAGTCCTCTTTAATTCAAGATTGATTTGGGCTACAGAAATACATCAATCTACATTGCAAATCACGAGTATTCATTACAAAGGAACATAATTATATACTCAAGATCATTTTTGACAGATTCTTTCCATAAGATCAACAAAAAGCAAAGTAATGCATCAAGAATAAAAAGCACGAATAATCCTCAAAGTTGATGGCTAAAGTAAGCAAGTACAAACTGGAATGAAATGATGAAGTCACTATATCACTGACACACGTACATAACACAAAAGCTTGACACGCAACAACTGTCAAAATTGTCAAAATCTAGCAATCACTCAAAATAGAAACGAAGAGCGTTCTCCATTTTCACATCTTTAATCCAAGAACGTTCTAGTTTACAAAGAGCAAATATCACCCTTTGTTATCATGCATGGTTCTGATTGCAATATAGCCCAACTGCAAGAATTACATGTAGGATAATCTCTTATTTTTACGTATATATTAAACCAATGTATCTCATTTTTCCACTTAAAGGAACAATTGAATTGTTTTTCGACAATAATGTTATGTCCAAAAATAAGTCCATAACTTTCTTCAGGAAAAATAAGATGAACTCCAAGATCATCGTTTTTTGATTTGCAATGAACAGTTAACTCCAAATCTCCTTTCAACTTGTTATAATTTTCCATGTCCAATCCAACAACATTGTACATCCACAGTAATGTCAATGCACAAAATATAAATATATACCTACATTAAACATATTAATAACTCCAATTAAAATATATTTTGTCCAATTTTTCACAAAATAAAATAAAATTGGCTAAATGTCTAGGTAATTCAACACAAAATTCCATAAAATCGCATAAATTAGAATTTAGAAAATTTAGGGTCTTACAGTTAGCTTCTAAACCCGTATTTTTTTCATTTAACCCAAACCGAACCCACCCGATCAAGAACGGGTTGGATTGACGGGTTATACATAAATTATAATTTATTTTTTATTTTATGGGAAAATCTATTGAATGAAAATACGTTTAATACTTGATTGTCTCAAAAACTATAAATTTTCAATCACATCATGCAATTTAAAAAAAATCATCAACCTCTAAAACTAAAAACCCAACGATCTTCAAATACATAAATAAATTCAACGACAATAAATCAATAAAATATAAAAATTTATCAATTCTAAGCAATGTCAACTTTAATTACAAGCACTTAAAAAGTTCCTCAAAGTATGGAAGGAAACAATTGAGAATCTGCAAAAACAAATATTAATAATAAAAGTGAGAAGATAAAGAAGGAGAAATAATAAATTAGTAAAATATGCATTAAACATAGTGATAACAAGTACCTTAAGATGTAGTAGTGATTGTGTTAAGTTCAACAACACTCACCTCAACATCAATTGAGACTAATTCAAACAACTCTAGAATTTTAAATACAATACATAATCTTATTAGCACACCAATTGATTAAAAAAAATAAACACAAATAAAGGAAAATCAATTTAAAAGTTAAAATAAAACATTTGTATATGACTCAATCTTTTGTAATTCAACCAACTCAGCTGCTAAGTCAAATTTCTTAGGAGATTTGATCTAATTTTGGGTACAAATCAGAGCTTCAACAATAGTGACATTTAATGAACTACAAAATGAATCGAGGGTTCAACCTCCTGTACAAAATATCGACTTAGATGATACAGTAGACACTTGAATTGCCAAAATATATCTAGCTATGCAAGAAAGAACATGATACTTATTTGTTTTTATTTCCACCATTTAAGAATGTCAAATGTAGGGGAGTCATCTTCAACACCATCATCAACACCATCCTTGTTCCATTTATATCAAATCTATGCAATAATATAGTTAGAAAATTTCAAAGGTAAAAAGAAAAGTAAGAGAAAATAGCTAGCATTGCTACTTGATGTACCACATTTGCTTTCGTTATTACACATAACCCACCAACCATTTTAATTTATTAAGCTACCATAATTTTTTAATAGTAGTGTTTTTTGTTTATATTTAGAATACTTACTATTTTCAAATACAATACTAAAAAAAAGTGTTTAATAGATTTAAATGTAAAAAATTTAAACTAAATTCCTCATAAGCTTTTGCATAAGCATCATTTTTGAAAATTAAATAGTATTTAACTAAAAAAATTGTATTTAACAAATATAAAAAATTTAAACTAAATTTTTATAAACATAACCATAAGCTTTTAGTCCATACCTTTATTTTGTAAAACTATAACAAAATATAACATTTAAATAAATAGTACTTAACTCAATTATTATATTTCTCTTTCGAAAGAGTCAGTTAAAAAATTAGATACAAATTTTATGAGTAGGGATATACGAGATTATAAGGCCAAAACAAATGAAATGCTAAACTGCGAGAAAAATTCATTATTTAACCTAGACGCATGAACACCTTGCATCAACATTCATATAAAAATCAGTTATTAATAATATTTTATTATAACTAATTAATATAAAAATCATAACACTTGTGAGCACCTACGTAACAAAAGAAGAAGGTGGACGCCATCGCGACTTCAAGAAGCTAAAAATCTAAAGAAGAAGAGTAAAGAAACCATATTGGATTGTTTGGATTGTTTGAGTGTATTAATCGAAGATATGACCAAAGTAAAGCAAGAATAAATCAACATGAAAAGCAAAACCTGAACAACCAAGAAAGGAGAAAATTCTTAGCAAAATCTGGAAAACAGAGAATGTTCTCCAGTTTCAAGAATGATCATCACAACTCCACGATCAATCAATCTCCACTAGTTAAAAGAAGTTTTAGCCTCTGGATTTTACATCAATATCATCAACACTTGGCAAGGAACAAATTGAGATAATCAGATTCCAAGAAACTACTTGAATCACAAAGAGAGAAGATCATGAGTTAGCAAGACTGGACATATCTAAATATTCTCCAGCTTGACTGTCAAGAACGAAGATCATTTTGGACACCAGTCTGAAAAACGAAGAATGTTCTTGTTTTGACAACATTGATCTTCTTTAATTCAAGATTGGTTTGGGCTACAGAAATACATCAATCTACATTACAAATCACCAGTATTCATTACAAAGGAACATAATTATATACTCAAGATCATTTTTGACATATTCTTTCCATAAGATAAAAAAAAAAAGTTTTTATCATTATTGAAACCAAATACAAGAGGGTGGTAGAAAAACAGAAAATAAATCTTTATGTCTATAAGTAGTTGAACTTGCATTATGATGTTTTGAAGATAATGAATGGTTTATTATTTTTTGTCGGAGTTATTGAAATGAAATGTTTAACGAGGAATTAGAGTTTTAAGTATATTGATGAGTAATTGAATGATAAATTGAAGTTGAAATTGTATAACGTATGAAAGAATTGTACACAATAGAACAAAAGTAAAAGATACTATGTCACATCGGAATTTGTGAGTTGACAAGTATTAGAGTTTATTGCATAGAGAAAGATGAGTTGTTGCAAATAGAATTTTAATTTTAGATCGGGAGACAATTTAAAAAAATATAAAGTGGAATTATTTATAACATTATTTTGTATTTTTTAAATAAAAAAAAGTTTATTTTGAAATATATATATTGATTTTGTTGCATTTAGCTAATCAAAATATGAAATGAATTATTTAAGTGAGAGTTACATTATTTTCTTAAAGAATAGTATTAATTGTTTTCTTAATCAATATTTAAAATAAATAAAAAGTACTATTCTGTATTTTAGCTAACAAAATATTATATAGTAGACTAAAAGTGGTCGTATGAACTTTTTCGTGACATACTTTGATTTTATATATTATATATAAATAAACATTTTCAATTTTTTTAAATATTTTTCTCCATATTTTGAGTCGATATAATGCTCTCCATAAATTGACATTTTTATTTGTTATTTTTTATTTTTTTATTATAAATCATAACTTATTTGTTTTGCAATAATTTTTTTGAATTATTTTATTATTAATGGATTTTTTTTTGAGGAAATTATTGGAAAGGATTGATTCCTTATTCGATATTTATAAGTTTATGGACAAAATTTTATAATCTAGAAGATATAGTCCAGTCGAAGAAATATTCTTGAATTTATAGTATATAATAAATTCAAATAAATTTTTTATTTTAAATTATTTTATATGATTTCAAATTGAATTAGTTCATAATTCAAAATTCAAATTGTTCGGGCACGGTTTTGGTCTAAAATAAATCAAAAGATAGTTACAAAAGTGAGACTTGACAAGCAAAATACAACACATTCTAACCTTTTTATATAGTAGCAAAATAATTTCAAAGAAACATACACATTAAATATTCTCAAATTGGAAAACAATAATACTTGCATTGAATACACATTAAATATTCTCAAATTGGAAACAATAATACTTGCATTGAATCACCAGATATGTTCTTACTAAATTAAAATAGTAAATCAATTATTGTCTTGTTGTCATCAATAGCTTTTAAAATTTCCACTAAAAAAATACAATTTGACTTAGTAATTGGTTTGCATTCCGATGTTTTGAAGATAATTGATGATTTGTTCTTTTTTGTTTGAGTTATTGAAATGAAATATTTGATGAAAAATTAAAATTTTGCATTAATGAGTGTTTGAATGATACATTGGAACTGAAATTGCATAAAGAATGAATTACTTTTTTGGCATACAATAGTGATTGGTTTTATTGTAGATTTTTTGAATGAACAAAAAGGTTTGTTCTATTCTTAAACAATTTTTATGCATCATTCAATCTTATATTTGTCAAAGAATTATTTTAGATATTTGATTATTGCGAGACAATTAAGTAAGAAATAATGTCTAATTATCAACTACAATCAATGAGATATGTTAGAATATTTTGTATGGTTATTTTTAGGGGTGTACGTGGTTTGGATTGGGTCAATTTTGACAAAATATGATACCCGACCCAATGGATTATCTTTGGATTAAGTTAAGTTCTAAATCCGTATTTTTTTATTTAAGTCAAATTGACCTGACCCAATCAAGAACGAGTTTGGTTGACGGATTATACATAAATAATTTTTTTTTTATTTTACGGGAAAATATGTTGAATGAAAATACATTTAATACTTGATTGTATCAAAAACTATAAAATTTCTTCATATCATGCAATTTTTTAAAAAATTATCAACCTCTCACAAAAAAAAATCCAACGATCTTAAAATACATAAATAAATTCAACAACAGTAAATTAATAAAATATAAAAATTCATCATCAAAAATAAAATATGGAAGGAAACAATTGAGAATCTACAAAAAAAATATTAATAATAAAAGTGAGAAGATAAAGAAGGAGAAATAATAAATAAATAAATAAAATATGCATTAACTAAAGCAATAACAAGTACCTTAAAATGTAGTAGTGATTGTGTTAAGTTTAGCAGCACTGACCCCAACATCAATTGAAACTAATTCAGACAACTCTAGAATTTTAAATATAATACACAATCTCATTAGCACACCAAATGATTAAAAGAATAAACACAAATAAAGGAAAATCAATTTAAAAGTTAAAATAAAACATTTGTATATGACTCAATCTTTTGTAATTCAACCAACTCAGCTGCTAAGTCAAATTTCTTAGGAGATTTGATCTAATTTTGGGTACAAATCAGAGCTTCAACAATAGTGACATTTAATGAACTACAAAATGAATCGAGGGTTCAACCTCCTGTACAAAATATCGACTTAGATGATACAGTAGACACTTGAATTGCCAAAATATATCTAGCTATGCAAGAAAGAACATGATACTTATTTGTTTTTATTTCCACCATTTAAGAATGTCAAATGTAGGGGAGTCATCTTCAACACCATCATCAACACCATCCTTGTTCCATTTATATCAAATCTATGCAATAATATAGTTAGAAAATTTCAAAGGTAAAAAGAAAAGTAAGAGAAAATAGCTAGCATTGCTACTTGATGTACCACATTTGCTTTCGTTATTACACATAACCCACCAACCATTTTAATTTATTAAGCTACCATAATTTTTTAATAGTAGTGTTTTTTGTTTATATTTAGAATACTTACTATTTTCAAATACAATACTAAAAAAAAGTGTTTAATAGATTTAAATGTAAAAAATTTAAACTAAATTCCTCATAAGCTTTTGCATAAGCATCATTTTTGAAAATTAAATAGTATTTAACTAAAAAAATTGTATTTAACAAATATAAAAAATTTAAACTAAATTTTTATAAACATAACCATAAGCTTTTAGTCCATACCTTTATTTTGTAAAACTATAACAAAATATAACATTTAAATAAATAGTACTTAACTCAATTATTATATTTCTCTTTCGAAAGAGTCAGTTAAAAAATTAGATACAAATTTTATGAGTAGGGATATACGAGATTATAAGGCCAAAACAAATGAAATGCTAAACTGCGAGAAAAATTCATTATTTAACCTAGACGCATGAACACCTTGCATCAACATTCATATAAAAATCAGTTATTAATAATATTTTATTATAACTAATTAATATAAAAATCATAACACTTGTGAGCACCTACGTAACAAAAGAAGAAGGTGGACGCCATCGCGACTTCAAGAAGCTAAAAATCTAAAGAAGAAGAGTAAAGAAACCATATTGGATTGTTTGGATTGTTTGAGTGTATTAATCGAAGATATGACCAAAGTAAAGCAAGAATAAATCAACATGAAAAGCAAAACCTGAACAACCAAGAAAGGAGAAAATTCTTAGCAAAATCTGGAAAACAGAGAATGTTCTCCAGTTTCAAGAATGATCATCACAACTCCACGATCAATCAATCTCCACTAGTTAAAAGAAGTTTTAGCCTCTGGATTTTACATCAATATCATCAACACTTGGCAAGGAACAAATTGAGATAATCAGATTCCAAGAAACTACTTGAATCACAAAGAGAGAAGATCATGAGTTAGCAAGACTGGACATATCTAAATATTCTCCAGCTTGACTGTCAAGAACGAAGATCATTTTGGACACCAGTCTGAAAAACGAAGAATGTTCTTGTTTTGACAACATTGATCTTCTTTAATTCAAGATTGGTTTGGGCTACAGAAATACATCAATCTACATTACAAATCACCAGTATTCATTACAAAGGAACATAATTATATACTCAAGATCATTTTTGACATATTCTTTCCATAAGATAAAAAAAAAAAGCAATGCATCAAGAATAAAAAGAAAAACTAATCCTCAAAGTTGATGAAATAATAAAGTCACTGCATCACTGCCACACGTACATAACAGAAAAGCTTGACACACAACAACTGTCAAAATTGTGAAAATCCAGCAATCACACAAATAGAAACAAATAACGTTCTCCGTTTTCACAGCTTTAATCCAAGAATGTTTTGGTTTACAAAGAACAAAATCTGATGTAATTTAACCTCGATATGGGCTACAAAAGTACATCTATCTAAACTACAAAACATCAGTATTCATCACATGAGAAGCTAATAATCTACATAAGATTGTTTTGGATAGACTCGATCAAAAAGGATCAACAAAGGCAAAGCAAAACATCAAGATCAATCTCCAAATTGATGAGCTATGAGAAAGGACAGCCATGACAGCAAGGACACTGCTGCTGCACCTTTTTGCAGAAAGCACATCATGTTTTTGAGACAAAGTACTGACACAAAACAGCTGTCAAAATTCAGTACTCATACACAATAGAAACAAAGAATGTTCTTGTTTTTACAAAAGAACATTTTTGTTTTAATTCTCATTTAAAAAGTCATAATTAAAATAGATAATTTTCCACAATCTAACCTTATATTAAAGAGTATCAAGACTGCTCAATTCATTGATGAAGTCAAGAACTCGAGGTCAATAACCGAAGGTGGAAAATAAACTCAAGATTGAAGATCAAAGCCTTTTAACATCTATAGATTGAAGATCAATTGGAAGATGAAGACAAGAGTTCAATTTACAAATCTACCAACACTTGTTCAAGTAACAAGTAAAAAAAAAAAAACTCTTCAAGCAAACTTCAGCTCTCTTCACTATATCTTTGGATCATTATTTACTGAGTTTGTCTTTCATTTATCACAAACAAGTGTTGAGAAGTTTAAAGATCTCAAACAATTTTATCATACACATCATTTATAACTCAAGTATATCTTTTATGTTAGATTGAATGTGTTTGTAAAAATTCTTTCAAGGCTGAAAGGTAATTGAAAAAATCTTTTCTAGGTTGTAAGATGGAGATTGTAGCATATCAAAGTTGATCTAGAGTAGTGGTGTAAAAACCAATAACTTTATCCGTTTTGAATACTTAGTGAAAAATCTCACGGTTGTGAGGACTGGAGGTAACCCGGATTGGGTGAACCATGATATATACATGTGTGATATATCTTCCCATATCTATTTAATTTTATTATGTTTGATTATCAATTGAAATAGATAATTTAAATTGTTAATTTAACTAACCAAGAACATTCTCCGTTTTCTAGTCAGAAACCAAGAACGTTCTCCGTTTTCCACAACCAAGAAAGTTTATATATATATATATATATATATATATATATATATATATATATATATTTGCATTTATGCTAATGAAAATATGAAATGAATGAAGGGAATTAGTGGAAGTTACATTATTTTCTTAAAGAATAGTATTAGTTGTTTTTTTAATCGATATTTAAAAATAAAAAGTACTATTCCGTGTTTTAGTTAACAAATTATTATATAGTAGACAAAATCCCATATGAACTTTTCGTGACATACTTTTATTTTATATTATTATATGTAAAAGTTGGTTTGCACTCCGAAGTTTTGATGATAATTGATGGTTTGTTCTTTTTTTTTTGTTTGAATTGTTGAAATGAAAGGTTTGATGAAGAATTAAAGTCTTAAGTGCATTAATGAGTCTTTCAATGATAAATTGAAATTGAAATTGCATAAAGAATGAAACAATTGTACTCAATAGAATAAAAGTAGAAGATATAAAAAATTGTGTGATACATCAGAATTTTTGTGAGTTGTTAAATATTAGAGTTTATTTTATAGATGAATTTTCGTGAGTTGCTAAATATTAGAATTTATCGTATAGATGAAGATCAATTGTTGCAAAAAGAATTTGTGATTCTGTTTGAATATATTATAGTAGATTATTTTTCACTTCAAAAATACTTATAAAGGTTTCGTATAACTAATGATATAATGAATTATCGATTTCAAAATTAAGGAAAATATTAAAATTTAAAATATCGCAACATGAAGTGTATGATTTATTAACTAAATTTTACACAATCACTTTCAAAATTACTTGTACTTTATCATTTTTACGTAGAAAATACAAATTAATCATAATTTTTTACATTCACATCTTCATATAATAATACTCCATAAATATATAATGACTTTTAGAATACATTTTTTTAGTGATATAAAATTTTGTTAACGTTATTTTGTTGAAAGTTTATTAACTTTTTGTTAGTGCATTTATAGTTAATAAATTATAATGAAAACATATTTAAATTAAGGGTATAGTTTGATTAGTGAGAGACATCGAATAGTTTTAAGAAGAAGTTTTTAGGTCAAATATATGATAAAACTAATTTTATTTTTGGGTAGTATGATCATTAATTTGCTAATATTTACTTATAAAAAATATATTTCAACTATTAATAATGATATTAAATATCTCATTATTATTTTGAGAAGGAAATTCAATATTGCACAATCCCTTTGAATTAACTTAGAACTAAGTTAGTGAGGAAATAAAAAAGTTTTAAAAAGGAGGTTTTTTTGTCTAAAATATGATTAAACTATTCTTTTTAGTAACATAACAAAACTAATATAACCACTAATTTGCTTTAGTTATTAAGAATGATATTGAATATATCATTATAAATTTGTGAATGTAGATTTAAAGTAAAACAATATTATTTCATATAAAATACTCATACAAAGAAACCATAAATTATATATATATATATATAAATAAGTACGTTTTCACTAAGATAAAAAAAAGGGACACATTATTAGTGTACTTATTCTATGAATAGAAAATATCACCCTTTGTTATCATGCATGGTTCTGATTGCAATATTGCTCAACTGCAAGAATTACATGTAGGATAATACTTTATTTTTAAATATATATTAAATCAATGTATCTTATTTTTCTACTTAAAGGAACAATAAAATTGTTTTTCGACAATAATGTTATGTCTAAAATTAAATCCATAACTTTCTTCAGGAAAAATAAAATAAACTTTAATATCATTGTTTTTCGATTTGCAATGAACAGTTAACTCCAAATCTCCTTTCAGCTTGTTATAAATTTCCGTGTTCAATCCAACAACATTGTACATCCACAGTAATGTCAATGCACATATCAAGAGAATTTTCGCGATAATTAAACATAGACATTATATTTTCTATGAAAGCGCACGATTTTGGAGAGTCGTCTAAGACTCTTATTTATAGTAGTATATTAGATCAAAATATTTTTAGATAAATGTATTTGTCATTATTATTAATCAATTACACATTCCTTAATATTATTTGTTATTATTTCCAATTAAAGACAATTAATAAGATTGATATTTTTTTTATTACAAACTTTAAAAAAAAAATATCTTATTTCTAATTAGGGTCAATCAATAAGGTGGATCTTTTTATTACAAATTTTTTTTAATTAATTAAAAAATCTGATAATCTAATTCCAAAAATCTCATTTGAATAAATTATTTATATTTTTTAAAATAAAATAATATTTTTATTTTTATTTTTCTAAACCATAATCAAAGATCCATGTATTGTATATTTATACTTTTATCATTTTAAGTTTTTTTTTAAAATTATTTCATACAAAATTTAGTGTCTTACATAGTGATTTACTTGAAACTTAGATTTTTTTTTTATATAATAATGATTAATTTTACTGTGGATATTTTGACTGAACAAAAAAGTGTATTTTACTTTTAAGTAATTTTTATAAATCATTCAGTCCTGTCTTTGTTAAAGAAATTATTTTTAGATATTTAATTATTACGAGACAATTAAGCAAAAAAGTGTATTCTACTTTTAAACAATTTTTATGCATCATTCAGTCTTGTCTTTCCAATTCATCTTCTCTAACACGTTTTTCAAACCAACATTTTAAATAAGGACAAACGACACTATTTGGATCTTTTGCATTCTTCACTGCAAACTCAACAAACTTCTTCACTCCATTTTCATACTCTTTTGACAATTGATTAATAGACATCCATTTCCGGTCCATATTGTGACACCTTAAATCCCAAAATAATATATATAATAATTTATATCATATTCCTATAAAATTTGCAGCGGATAAATAAAAATATATTTTCAAAAAAATAAAAACTTTATATTTAATTTAGGATATCACGTTTCTAAAAAATAAAAATATAAACACTTTAAACTTATTTTGTCTATTAAAATAGTGCAATCTCGACGAGCTTGATTTAATTCTAAAAACTTACTAGTACTTCTAAGCTTTTCATACAAAAATTTGATTCAAATTAAATAAGTAAAATACAAATTAAAACCTTATTCCTAGTATCACCTATCAGAGCGGGGTTCCTCCCAAACTTGAACTTCAAGACTCATTAACCTGTAATAACTGTGATTTTGCAAACGCAGAGCCCAACCAGTCAAACACAAACAACGAAGGAGGTGAGTTTCGAAATCATGATGACAGTATAATACAAGTAAGAAGAACACGCAAACAATCATAATAGGACCATATCATTATACAAATATTTCATCAAGAAAATATCACATTCAAAGGTCAAAATCACTTAAGGAAAATAAATAGATTTCACTGTAACATCAAATTGTCTAAGAGAAATTATCACCACACACGATACATATTAATAACAACAAAACAATTACAATAAAATTCAATGATATGCATTAGCTTAGACTCTACTTCACAATGCGGTACCATTCTAACTCTGAAGTACTTGGTTAGGAGGCTTGATACTATGGCACCATCCCGGTGGACGGACAATTCAAATTGGCCCTGTCCTCATAGATACCCTCAACTCAACCCGATACATATATACGTGACAGTCGAGGTAAACGTGTGTTGCGTGGTAGCTCCTGACATTTGGAGTGCTACCTCCAATTCACCTAGGAATTCCCCACCCGAATACCTCCAAGGTTTAACAATCTTGCCTTAAGGCTCGACAACAGACCGCCACGATCAGGCTCATTCAGTTGTACTTCCCCGGAATCACTAGGCTTGTCAAGCCCTACCTATATGATATCAAAATAATTTTCACTTCACAATTTCTCAATATTTATTTTCTCCCCTCGTTGGCCTATGATACTCCATTAAGACCGTCATCTCAAACACAAATTGAAATCACAATTATTTCACCAACTATGAGGTTACTTCAATATTCTCATCACAAATTCGCAACATCACTATCATTAATCATATCTCATCATATAAACTCATCACAAATTTATAACATCACTATCATCAAGCATACATTATCACATAGGTTTGTCACAAATTTATAACATCGTTAATATTAATTATACATCATCACAATCACGTAGATCTATCAAAATAAATTCACTTTTTATTATCACATCACATAAACACGTCTAATCAAACATATACGTAAAATTCATTCAACATCTAATATCACAATAATATCAAATATCACACATTTAATAAAAATAAATCAAATATCACAATAATATCCAATACCACACATTTAACGAAGTTAAATCAATCAGCACCTTATAAATATTTCTATTCCATATTTTAATCTCACAATTCCCATATTTTAACATTAATTAATCTATCACTCAAAGAGCTACTACCATATGTAGCGAGCCTCAAATGAATCGTTGGGAAATACGGTTTTTCCGTTCATCTCAAATTATATTATACTCATGAATTCAAACGCTCTCTCACCCCTTACCTTATTTTGATGCTTCCACACACAAATACGATTTCACGAGTAAACAACCTTTGTTCATTGACTCTTTGTCATTCAATCGATCTAACTCGACAGTTTATGGGTAAACGTTAAAAATAAATAATGAGAAGATACTCTATAAAGTAAATTCGAAATTCGGTCAAGGAAAATTACCATAAATCTGAAACACAATCAGTGGATAATATAGCCACTTTTCACACGGTCGTTTTGGCGTTGGTTTCACTCAAATCGGACTTACGGTGAAGGAGAACGGTAGAAAATAACGAATTCTACAAACGAAGAAGTCGGGTATTTTAGACAGAAATTGGGGTTGTTAAAAATTTAGAAAATTATGTTTAATTGACGAGTTAAATGAATGAAATTGTTGAGACATAATCTCTCTCAAATGGTTTTAATGATAACAAAATTAATTAAAAGATTATGATTGAGGTTAATGACTAATCTGTGGTTTTAATGATTAATTAAAAGATTATGATTGAGGTTATTATTCATTAAGGCAAAAAGAAGAAAATTCTGAGTTAAATGTCGAGGATGGCCTCACGAGTTGGTGAAACTGTAGTTCTGCATCCTCGCTGATTTGAATTACTGTTATTCATTAAACAAAGGCAAAATAATATTAAAGAATGAATTATTTGATTCATTCAACAAAGGCAAAATAGTATTAAAGAATGAATTGTTTGATTCATTCAACAAAGGCAGAATACTATTAAAGAATGAATAAAGAAAAGCTTTTCAAGAAAAGGAGCAAGAAGACAAAAGAAAGGTACGAGGAAGGATTACACTAGGATGGGTTTATAGTCAACATCTTGAAAAGCATCCCAACACTTTTTGAAAGCAACCCATCATATCATAGGCAAAGGCTACATGTAGACCTAAAAGATCACTCTTGCGTGATTTAAAAATATTATAAAGTCAATATTAAAAAAGGCAACAATAAACAAGTCAAAAATGAAATGCTCACATGTCTTAAGGCAAGGAAAGAGAAAAGGACTTCACACGTGAAGCCTTTACAAAGCCTTGAAGAAAGGAATGAAAAAGACATCACATGTTCTTACAAGCATTAAATGAAGGAAATAGAAAAGTTCACATGTGAAGCTTTAACAAGGCATTGAAGAAAGGAGAACGAAAATGACTTCACATAAACTTACAAACATTAAAGAAAGGAAAGAGAAAAGGACAACACGTGCCCCAAGTACCCAGAAAATATGCTACCTCGTACTTGAACATGGATTGCATCTATCAAAGGAGCTGAATGGCATTTTCGTAATTATGAGAAAAAAAACCTTGGCATTTCTAAAATGGATTTTCCAACGGTCATAAAAAGCTTGGCATATGAAATGAACATCACAAGACCTCTATAAATGCAGCAAGCTCACCTTCATCAAACACACAACACATTTCATTAAAAAGATCAAAGATCTTAAAGCTTTTAAGAAGCAACATCCATCATCTCTTCATACTTTCAACAATCCTACATTAGATCTTTGTTAATCTTTTGAGAAAGTATTTAGAATCAATCACTCTCATATCACATTGTAATTTCCACGTGAGATACACTTGGAATTATTTGAAATCTGATTGTAAGCTTGGTGAAGCTTAAGAATACACAAGTTGTAATCATCCTCTGTCCGAGGTTGATCTGTTTGAACATTAGTGAAATCTCACAAGGGTGTGAGGACTGGACGTATCCATCTTTGGGTGAACCAGTATAAAAAAAATGTGTGTCAATCTTATATTTCCCTTTCACTCTTTAGCTTAACTCAAATCCGAAGGTTTTGAAAAACCCATCCTCGGGCTTGCCATCCTCTGCAAGAGGATAGTTTTTAAAAACACTTGAAAATTATTTTTAACAGCAAAATCCCTATTCAACCCCCCTTCTAGTGATATTTAGCTACATCAATTGGCATCAAAGCAAGGTCCTCTAGAAAAATACACATAACAGTGTAAGAGAAAAAGATCCAAAAATGTCTAAAGCTAAGTATATTCCTGAAGAAGGATGATCCAGCCGACCTCCCTACTTTGATGGTACAAATTACTATCACTGGAAAGGTAAGATAAGACTATTTCTCATATCACAAGACAACAATATGTGGTCTGTGGTGGAAAATGGAGATCACGTCATCAGAACCAACAACGTAGATGCAACCTCTGATGTGAAACCTCAAGCACAATGGACGGCTGATGAAAATGAAAAGGTACTCCTAAACTCTAAAGCTCATTTATTTCTAACGTGTGCTTTGAGCAGGGAAGAGTATGATAGAGTCGAAGAGTGAAAAAAGCGCTAAGGAGCTCTGGGACACTCTAAGGACCCATCGTGAAGGAACAAGCCACGTGAAAGAAGCAAGAATTGACATGGGAGTAAGAGATTTCGAACTATTCGAAATGAAGGAAGAGGAAACTATTGATGAAATGTTCTCAAGGTTAACAATCATATTAAATAACTTGAGATCTCTTGGAAATGTATACTCCGTTCAAGAAAGGATAAGAAAAATCCTAAGGAGTTTACCAAAAGAGTGGAGGCCAATGGTGACTGCCATTACAGAAGTAAGAGACTTGACCAACATGAAATTGGAAGATTTAGTTGGTACTCTAAGAGCTCATGAACCATTATTGCTGGCTGACAAACCTAGCAGAAAAGGAAAAATGATTGCGCTAAAAACAAGTCAAGCAGAAAGTTCATCCTCTAAGAAGACTGAAGATGTCATGAAAAAGGAAAGCTCGGAGTATCCTCTATCTGAGGAAGAGGATGAACTCGCTCTGATTTCCAGAAGAATCCAGAGGATGATAAATCGAAGAGGACAAGATAGAAGATCTCCTCAAAAAGAAAAAACTGACAAAAGTCAGATAACTTGTTTTGGATGCAACAAGATGGGACACTACAAAACTGAGTGT
>NC_021161.2:51334342-51350721 GCF_000331145.2 Cicer arietinum
GATGATTACTTGGGATGACAGTGACGAGTCATCCTCTGAGCAAGAGAAGGAAGAAGAAGCCAATCTTTGTCTCACTGCGAAATCATAAACTGAAAAAGTAAGTACTTCAGAACTATGTCCTTCTTGTGAACAATTAGAAATTGAATTTGACAATCTTTTAAATGACTCAAATACTTTATCTCATAAATGTGGTTTTCTCAAAAATCAACTTTATGAAATAAAGAAACTCAATGAGGAACTTCAAGCCAAGAATGAGAAGTCTGAAAAAATCATTCTAGAATTGCAGTTATCTCATGAGAAATTATCTGAGCAACAAGTACTTTTAAATAAAAAGAAAGTCAAAATTCATCCTCCAGAAGAGGACACATAAAAGGAAATTTTAAAAGTAGAGGTTGAAGAACTAAAAAATGACATTACCAACTTTGTTAAATCTACTGAAATTTTTCAAAAGATAATGGGATCTTAATCTGAAATATTTGACAAAGCTGATATTGGTTTTAAAAGTTATCAAAAACAAAAATTGTATGAAAAATTTTTCTTGCCTAGAAAACAAGACGATATGCCAAAATGTACTTTTTGCAAAAAACTTGGGCACACTTTCAAAATCTGTCACGCTAAGAAGAAAGCTGACAATATAAAGAAATGATGTTCATTTTGTGGTAAACATGGGCACCATGATTCTATTTGTTATCACAAAAGAAAAATCCTCACAAGAGGAAAAACTAACCAACAAGGACCCAATGCTATATGGGTACCTAAGTTACTTTTAAAACCTAACACAGGTTCATCCTATGATCAACAAAAGAAGGCCTTGGTACTTGGACAGTGGTTGCTCAAGGCATATGACGGGAGATAAGCACTGCTTTATTTCCTTAGAAATAAAGGATGGAGGATCAGTCACATTTGGTAACAATGATAAAGCTCAAATAAAAGGTACAGGTATTATTGGTAAAAATAATTCTGCTAAAATTGAAAATGTTCAGTATGTTGATGGTCTAAAACATAACTTGCTGAGTATTAGTCAATTATGTGATAGTGGTTTTGAAGTTATTTTTAAGCCTACTCTTTGTGAGGTCAAACATTCATCCTCGGGTAGAGTTTTCTTCTCCGGTTTTAGAAAAAAGAATTTATATGAACTTTATTTGGATGATTTACCCTCTGAATCTTGTTTTGTATCCATTGATAAAGATAAATGGATTTGGCATAAAAGAGTTGGTCACACAAGCTTAAAAACTATTTCTAATTTATCAAAATTAGAATTAGTTAAAGGTCTTCCAAAAATCAATTTTGAGAAAGACAAAGTTTGTGAAGCTTGTGTTAAAGGAAAACAAGTTAAAAGTAGCTTCCACTCAAAAAATATTGTTTCAACAAAACATCCACTTGAACTTATTCATATTGACCTTTTTGGTCCCATAAAGACTCCAAGTCTTAGTGGCAAAAGATATGGCTTTGTTATTGTTGATGACTTCTCTCGTTTTACTTGGGTCTTATTTTTGAAACATAAAGATGAAGCCTTTGAGGCGTTTCACCATTTTTGCAAAAAGGTTCAAAACGAAAATGGTTCAAAAATTATTTCTGTGAGAAGTGACCATGGGGGTGAATTTGAAAATGAATCCTTTAAAAATCTTTGTGAAGAAAATGGTATTTCTCACAACTTTTCTTGTCCAAGAACTCCCCAACAAAATGGGGTTGTTGAAAGGAAAAATAGAACTTTACAAGAAATGGCTAGAACCATTTTAAATGAAGCCAATATTGAAAAATACTTTTGGGCCGAAGCCATTAACACTGCTTGTTATGTTTCCAATCGTGCATTCATTAGAAAAATTTTAAACAAAACTCCATACGAACTATGGAAAGGGAGAAAACCAAAATTTTTGGGTGCTATTGCTACATTCTTAATAATAAAGAAAATTTGGGAAAGTTTGATCCAAAATCTGATAAATGAATTTTTATAGGATACTCCACAATGTCAAAAGGTTATAGAATATATAATCTTAGGACTCAAACTGTGGAGGAATCCATGCATGTTATTTTTGATGAGTTTGATGACTTGTGTTTAGAAAAAATGGATAAAAATGAAGAAGATGAACCTTCATCCTCTCGAGTACCTGATCCTCGTGAAGAGGATGAGAGTGACCCAACCTCACAACAACCTCCAAGAGGATGGAAAACAGTCACACATCATCCTCCAGATCTAATCATTGGGAATACTGAAGATGGTGTTAGAACCAAAAATTCTCTAAGAGAAAACACTGCCAACATGGCCATGATATCACAAGTTGAACCCAAAATGATTAATCAAGCTATTGGTGACAAATCATGGGTTGAAACTATGATGGAAGAACTCTCACAATTTGAAAGAAACAAGGTATGGAATCTTGTACCTCATCCTCTGGACAAATCTATTATTGGGACTAAATGGATATTTAGAAACAAACTAAATGAGGATGGAGAAGTCATTAGAAATAAAGCAAGACTAGTGGCACAAGGGTACAATCAAAAGGAATTGATTATGATGAAACGTTTGCACCCGTAGCAAGACTTGAAACAATAAGAATCCTCTTAGCTTATGCTACTCATAAAGGTATAAAACTATTTCAAATGGATGTCAAAAGTGCCTTTTTGAATGGGTTCTTAAATGAAGAAGTGTATGTTCGTCAACCTCTTGGTTTTGAGAATGAGAAGAGGCCGAACCATGTGTTCAAACTCTCAAAAGCTCTTTATGGCTTAAAGCAAGCTCATCGAGCTTGGTATGAGAGGTTAAGTTCTTTTTAAAAGAAAATGGATTCACTAGGGGTCAAATTTATTATCATATATTCTAAAATAATTTTAATATTAAATTAATTATTTAAAATCGTACTTAACTAATAAAATGGTTTAATATAAAATTTAGGGTGTTACACATATTATATGATGTATATAAATGCAGTTACACAAATAATAAGCTACTGATAACATTATACCAATATATAGTACACATATCTAATATTGGAAAATGGAAATCAAGGTCCAAGTCTGATTTCAAAATAGAACAAATCAATAAATTTCAAAAAAGAATAGATTTGATATGATTTATTATGTAACAATTTATTAGTTTTAGTGACAACAACAAATTAATAAATACAATACTTAAGACAAGGTGTCCAATTTTTTATAAAGGAGGAGCAGTAGATGATCGCACAGTACGTAGAGAAGAGGAGGATTCCTAGAGTAGAGAAGATAAGGGTTCGTAAATTTGTTTTAAATTGGATTTTATTTATTTAAAGTAAATGATTTTTATTTAAAGTGAATGATTTTACAACGCTTGTGTGATAAGCGCTCTAATAGGTCCTTTAATTATGTGAAATCGCAAGTCTTTTACAATGCTTATATAAAAAGCGCTCTAATAGGTCATTTAATTATGTGAAAACACAAGTCTTTTACATCACTTGTCAAAAAAGCGCTTTAAAAGCTATGTAACATAAGGTGGGAGTGTTATATTTTAAAGGGCTTGTGTTTAAAGCACTCCAAAAGCGCTGTAAAACATTATGTGAGGGCGCTTCATTTTACAGCGCTTTTGTAAAAGTGCTGTAAAAGCCTTGTAACATTATGTGCAAGCGCTATGTGACCCTATATGACCATACGACAGTGTTTTTCCCACATCACTTGTAAAAAAATTGTTGTTGTATCCTCCGTTATTTTTAAAATATTATACAACAACGCTTGTATTTAATAAGCGCTATAAAATATCATTTTTGACGTAGTGAAAATTAAATAAAAAATAATTTCTTATCATCAACTACAATAAATCAGATATGTTTGAATATTTTGTATGGTTATTTTAGTGTCATGATTAATTTGATAATATTGTTAATTTATAAAAGTGAAAAAAAACATAAGAAATAATACAACGATTGTAGGTAGGTAGGTAGGCCTAACCAAATATATAAAAAAATGAAAGCCAAAAACAAAGAAGAAAAAAGAGGAAATAAAGGCAAAAATTAAAATTTAGCTATATTCAATAGGATGATATTTTTATTTTATTGTATTTGAAAGTTTTTCAAATTGGAAGACGATTTTGAAAAATATAAAGTGGAATTATTTATAAAATTATTTTGTATAAATTTTTTTTAAATAGTAAAAAAAGTTTATTATGAAATATATATTAATTTTGTTGCATTTAGCTAATGAAAATATGAAATGAATGAAGGAATGATTTAAGTGGGAGTTACATTGTTTTCTTAGAGAATAGTATTAGTTGCTTTCTTAATCAATGTTTAAAATAAATAAGAAAGTACTATTCTGTGTTTTTTACAAACAAAATATTATATAGTAGACTAAAAGATGCCGGATGAACTTTTTCGCGACATACTTTGATTTTATATATTATATATAAATAAAAATTATCAAATTTTTTTAAAATATTTTTTGTTCATATTTTGAGTTGATATAATGCTCTCCATAAATTGACATTTTAAATTTTTCATTTTTTATTATAAATCATAACTTATATTTGTATTGCAATAATTTTTTTGAATTAATAGTATATAATAAGTTCAATTTAATTTTTATTTTAAATTATTTTATATGATTTCAAATGGAATCAGTTCATAATTCAAAATTCAAATTGTTTGGGCACGGCTTTGGTCTAAAACAAATCAAAAGATAGTTACAAAAGTGACTTGACAATAATTTCATGAAAATTAGATTAGTGCAATACAACACATTCTAACCTTTATATATAGTAGCAAAATAATTTCAAAGAAACATACACATTAAATATTCTCAAATTCGAAACAATTATACTTGCCTTGAATCAGCACATATGTTCTTACTAAATTTAAATAGTAAACCAATTATTGTCTTGTTGTCATCAAAAGCTTTTAAAATTTCCATTTAAAAATACAATTCGAGTAAGTTGGTTTATATTCCATTATTTTGAAGATAATTGATGTTTTATTTTATTTTATTTGAATTATTGAAATGAAAAGTTTGATGAGAAATTAGAGTTTTTAGTGTATTGTTAACTCATTGAATAATAAATTTAAACTGAAATTGCATAACAAATAAAATAATTGTACACAATAAAATAAAAGTAGAAGATATAAAAAATAGTATGTCACATTAGAATTTTTTTGAGTTGACAAATATTCGAGTTTATTGTATAAATGAAGATTAATTGTCGCAAATATAATTTAGGATTATGTTTGAAAATATTATAATAGATTATTTTTCACTACAAAAATAAATATAAAGGCTTAGTATAACTAATGATATAATTAATTGTCAATTTCAAAATTAAGAAGAATATTAAAATTTAAAATATTCCAAGATGAAGTATATGATTTATTAACTAAATTCTACACAATCACTTTCCCAATTACTTGTACTTTATCATTTTTACTTAACAAATACAAATGAATGATAATATTTTACATTAAAATCATCATATAATAATGCTGTATAAATTTATAATGACTTATTTTCTTAGAGATATCACATTTTGTTAACGTTATTATGTTGAAAGTTTATTAACTTTTGGTTTGTGCAATTTAAATGAATCTTTATTTGCATTTATAGTTAATAATTTAAATGAAAACATGTTTGAATTAACTGTAAAGTTTGATTAGTAAGGGACATCCAATAGTTTTAAAGAAGTTTTTAGATTCAAAATAGGATAAAACTATTTTTTTTATATAATATGATAAAACTAATATGATCATTAATTTACTAACTTTTACTTATAAAAAAATATAATTCAATTATTAATAATGATATTGAATATGTCATTATTATTTTGGGAATGAAAATTAAATATTACACAATTATTTTCAATTAAGGTAGAACTAGATTAGTGAGGAATAATTTAGATTATAGAAAATATGTTATAAGCATAGACATTGTATTTTCTTTGAAAGTGAATAATCTAGATTATAGAAAATATGTTATAAGAATGGCACGATTTTGAAGAGTCGTCTAAGACTCCTATTTATAATAGTATATTATATTAAAATATTTACGAGATTTCTACCATTCTTGACCTCCCACACCCTTATCTCACTTGAAATTATAATTTTTCCCTTTTATACTATTCAAAAAAGTTTAGCATTTATTTTTTCACCATCTCTTTCGAAACTTTACATAAATTATTCCACCATTCAAAAGTTTACAAATTTTCGAAATATAAAAAGTAAGTAATTTTTCTTAATTTCAAACTTTTCATAGTTTCGAAACAATTATTTTTTAAATTTTCAAACTTATAGAACAACATTAAAGTTTCGATATAGGTTTTTTTTCCATATTTTCGCAAGTTTCCATCAATACGAAACTTTCAAAATGTTAATCTCCAGTTTTTTCAAAACTTTCAAATCATTGAAATGGAAAGTTTAAAAAATGGAAAGTTTGTTAATTACAAAAATAAAAAGTTTATATAAATGGAACAAATATAAAAATGAAAAGTTTATATAAATGGAAAAAATATAAAAATAAATTTTTTGTATAAATAGAAAAAATACATAAATGAAAAGTTTATATCGAGAACTAAAACCATGAGATCAACAATATCGAAAGTTTGAAACTTTCATTTTAAAAATATCTAAAAAGTTCCAAAGCGTATTCTATTTTTAAACAATTTTTATGCATGATTCAGTCCTATATTTGTTAAAGAAATTAGTTTTAGATATTTGATTAGTGCGAAACTATTAAGTAAAAAATAATTTCCAATTATAAACTACAATCAATCAGATATATTAGAATATTTTATAGTTATTTTAGTGTCAAAGTTAATTTAATAACATTGTTAATTTTTTAAAGTGAAAAAAATATATGAAATAATACAACTGTACGTAGATCTAACCAAAGATTAAAACAAAATAAAAGTCAGAACGAAGAAGAAAAAAAAAGGAAATAAAAATAAAGCTATATTCAATAAGATGGTATTTTTAATTTATTGAATTTGAAATTTTTTCAATTTTGGAAGACGATTTAAAAAAAATAATTTCAAATAATATTAAAGCTATTTTAATGTATCAAATAAAATTTTCACTTAGCTAATGAAAATATGAAATGAATCATTTAAGTGGGAGTTATGTTATTATTGTACGAACTTTTTCGTAACATATTTTGATTTTATATATTATATATAAAAAAATACTTTTAATGTTTTTAAATATTTTTCTTCCTATTTTGAGTCGATATGATGCTCTTCAATAACTGACATTTTAAAATTTTCATTTTTTATTATAAATCATAACTTATATTTGTACCGCTTATCACAGGTCTTAGTACTAATTATTGAGGTGTAGTCTCTCATAGACTAGCACGATTTACTAGAGTATAGCCTATCATAGGCGTTACACATCTGTTAAATCCTCATGAAGATAAGATGGACCAACTATTACATGGAACCATCCTCTGACCCATCACGATCACCACTTAACTTTGTGGCTCATCACGGTCACCACTTAACATCGTGGCCTATAGCAGTCACCATTGACATTGTGGCCCATCATAGTCACCATAAGCTACGAAATGAATAAGCATATTTTGACTCTTTTCACCATAATCATTAATTAAATACAACTATTAAAAGATTCTCCATTTTTAATACTCATTTAACACTAAAAAATTTTCAAACTTATCACATAGCATACTCAAAACATTTTATCCTCTATACAATCCATCACACACAAATCACATAAATTTAATCTACACCAAATCCACTCCTCTATCACACTTAAATAAGTTTTGAATCACATAATCACATCAAAACTTAATCTCCACAACTTCATACATAATCACACCTTAAACACATCAATATTAATCATAAATTCATAACTCGTAACAAACTGTATTTTCACTCAAAATATATATATTCACATCGAAATTAATTATCATGCAATCACACATTAATCATCCATCAATCACACATATAGAGTTCCTATATGCAAACTAAAAATTTGGAAGAAATCCTTACCTTAGCTATCGCTTTTACAACCGTTTTCACAACTGCGATCAAACACAACGCAAAATCTCGCTCGCCGACACCTCAAATAAAATAGTTCCCAAGCACTTTCGTGTAGAGAGGATCAACTATCTCACCTGACACTTCTTGAATGGAAGCTTAGATCTAGTAGATAAATGGAAGTTTGTGTCAACTTCAAAGTATAGAAGGAAACAATTGAGAATATGCAAAAACAAATATTAATAATAAATGTGAGAAGATAAAGAAGGAGAAATAATAAATAAGTAAAATATGCATTAAACAAAGCAATAACAAGTACCTTAAGATATAGTAGTGATTATGTTAAGTTCAACAACACTCACCTCAACATCAATTGAAACTAATTCAGACAACTCTAGAATTTTAAATACAATACATAATCTCATTAACACACCAATTGATTAAAAAAATAAACATAAATAAGGAAAATAAATTTGAAAGTTAAAATAAAACATTCGTATCTTACTCAATCTTTTGTAATTCAACTAACTCAGCTACTAAGTCAAATTTCTTAGGAGATTTGATCTAATTTTGGGTACAAATCAAAGCTTCAACAATAGTGACATTTAATGAACTACGAAATGAATCGAGGATTCAACCTCCTGTACTAAACATCAACTCAGATGATATAGTAGACACTTGAATTGCCAAAATATCTTTAGCTATGCGAGAAAGAACATGATACTTATTTGTTTTTGCTTTCCACCATTTAAGAATGTCAAATGTAGGGGAGTCATCTTCAACGTCAATGTCAACACCATCCTCGTTCCATTTATCTCAAATCTATGCAATAATATAGTTAGAAAATTTCAAAGGTAAAAAGAAAAGAAAGATAAAACAGCTAGCATTGCTACTTTATCTACCACATTTGCTTTTGTTATTACAAATAACCCACCAACCATTTTAATTTATTAAGCTACCGATATTTTTAAATAGTAGTGTTTCATTTGTTTATAGTTAGAGTACTTACTATTTTCAAATAAAATACTAAAAAAAAGTGTTTAATAGATTTAAATGTAAAAACTTTAAACAAAATTCATCATAAGCTTTTGCATAAGCATCATTTTTGAAAATTAAATAGTATTTAACTAAAAAAAATTGTATTTAAAAAATTTAAAATAAATTTATTATAAACATAACCATAAGCTTTTAGTCCATACCTTTATTATGTAGAACTATAACAAAATATAACATTTAAATAAATAGTATTTAACTCAAATATTACATTTCTCTTTCGAAAGAGTCAATTCAAAAATTAGATACAAATTTTATGAGTAGGGATATACAAGATTATAAGGCCAAAACAATTTAAATGCTAAACTGCGAGAAAAATTCAGTATTTAACCTAGACGCATAAACACCTGGCATCAACATTCATATAAAAATCAGTTATTAATAATATTTTATTATAACTAATTGGTATAAAATCATAAAACTTGTGAGCACCTGCGTAATAAAAGAAGAAGGTGGACGCCAGCACGACTTCAAGAAGCTGAAAATCTAAAGAAGAAGAGTAAAGAAACCATATTGGATTGTTGGGATTGTCAAACAAAATTTAAAAAAAATATATATATACTTAGTTACCGGGTCGGGTTGACATGTTCAAATTGTTAAACCCATTAATTGAAATAAATATAAGCGGGTTTCAATGGATAGGGTTAGGTCGGACCAGAAAGTGATCGGGTACGGGTAGAAATCAGGTTGAGTTGGACCAATAGGACGATTTCTTTTATTTGGTTGTATTTCAAAGTTTTTCATTTGTGGAAGATGATTTTGAAAAAAATAAATTCAAATATTATTAAAGCTATTATTGTTGAGACAAAATCTCAATTTAATGTTTTAATGAAAACAAACAAAAAGTTAGTTAAGAATGTTAATTGTGATTCCAAGTGTTTTGATATTTAACATGTGTGTTTGAGTGTATTACACAAAGATATGATCAAAGTAAAGCAAGAATAAGTCAACATGAAAAGCAAAATTTGAACAAACAAGAAAGGAGAAAATTCTTAGCAAAATCTGGAAAACGGAGAATGTTCTCCAGTTTCAAGAATGATCATCACAGCTCCACGATCAATCAATCTCCACTAGTTAAAAGAAGTTTTAGGCTCTGGATTTTACATCAATATCATTAACACTTAGCAAGGAACATATTGAGATAATTAGAATCCAAGAAACAACTTGAATCACAAAGAGAGAAGATCATGAATTAGCAAGACCAGACATATCTAAATATCCTCCAGCTTGACTGTCAAGAACGAAGATCATTCAGAACAGCAGTCTGAAAAACGAAGAATGTTCTGGTTTTAACAGCATTGATCCAAGAACATTCTAGTTTACAAAGAACAAAGTCTTCTTTAATTCAAGAGTGGTTTGGCCTACGGAAATACATCAATCTACATTGCAAATCACCAGTATTCATTACAAAGGACATAATTATATACTCAAGATCATTTTTGGCAGATTCTTTCCATAAGATCAACAAAAAGCAAATCAATGCATCAAGAATAAAAAGCAAGACTAATCCTCAAAGTTGATATCTAAAGTAAACAAGTACAAACTAGAATGAAATGATAAAGTCACTGCATCACTGACACACGTACATAACAGAAAAGCTTGACACACAACAACTGTCAAAATTGTCAAAATTCAGCAATCACTCAAAATAGAAACGAAGAACGTTCTTCGTTTTCACAGCTTTAATCCAAGAACGTTCTGGTTTACAAAGAGCAAAATATGATGTAATTTAACATCGATATGGGCTACAAAAGTACATCTATCTACACTACAAAACATCAATATTCATCACATAAGAAGTTAATAATCTACATAAGATTGTTTTGGATAGTTTCGATCAAAGAGGATCAACAAAGGCAAAGCAAAACATCAAGATCAATCTCCAAATTGATGAGCTATGAGAAAGGACAGCCATGACAGCAAGGACACTGCTGCTGCACCTTTTTGCAAAAAGCACATCATTTTCTGAGACAAAGTACTGACACAAAACAGCTATCAAAATTCAGCACTCATACAAAATAGAAATGAAGAATGTTCTTGTTTTTACAAAAGAACATTTTGGTTTTAATTCTCTTTTAAAAAGTCATTATTAAAAAAGATAATTTTCCACAGTCTAAACCATATATTAAAGAGTATCAAGACTGCTCAAACCATTGATGAAGTCAAGAACTCGAGATCAATAACCAAATGTAAAAAACAACCTCAAGATTGATCTTCAAATTGATGAGTTGTGAGCAAGGAAATAAGTACATTGTACTTTCAATATTCTACATAAATCTGACTCAAAACAGTGCCAACTGACATGTGACAACTCATTCACTCACACATTTACGTTTTCCATGAAACCCAAAAGTAAGAACGTTCTTCGTTTTGTCAAGAACGTTCTGGACAGCAAATAAACACATGTTTAATTGCTTTAAAATATATCTGACACTTGGAAAATGTGTCCATCGGATATATTCATTTTAAATTGAATATTCAAAGCCTTTTAACATCTATAAATTAAAGATCAATTGGAAGATGAAGACAAGAGTTCAATTTACAAATCTACCAACACTTGTTCAAGTAACAAATATAAAAATAAATAAAAAACTCTTCAATCAAACTCCAACTCTCTTCACTATATCTTTGGATCATTATTTACTGAGTTTGTCTTTCATTTATATCAAACAAGTGTTGAGAAGTTTTAAGATCTAAAACACTTTTATCATACACATCATTTGTAACTCAAGTCTATCTTTTATGTTAGATTGAGTGTGTTTGTAAAAATCCTTTCAAGGCTGAAAGGTGGTTGTAAAAATCTTTTCTAGGTTGTAAGATGCAGATTGTAACATATCAAGGTTGATCTGGAGTAGTGGTGTAAAAACCAATAACGTTCTTCGTTTTGAACACTTAGTGAAAAATCTCACAATTTGAGGAATGAACGTAACCCTGATTGGGTGAATCAAGATATATCCTTTGTGTGATATCTCTTCCCTTATCTATTTAATTTCATTCTATTTGATTATCAAGTTAAATAGATAATTTAAATTTTTGATTTAACTAAACAAGAACATTCTTCGTTTTCTGGTCAGAAATCAAGAACTTCTTTGTTTTCTATTTTTCACAACCCAGACCAATCTTTAGTTATTTTCTTAAGTTTTTAACAGTATATTTTAAATATGAACATTTACAATTTTCACACCCCCTTTCTTGTAAATCAATACTGCTTCTTCAATTGTATATTAAATAAAACTTTAATTTTGAGTTGGGAGACAATTTATAAAACTATAAACTGGAATTATTTATAAAATTATTTTTTATCATATTTTAAAAAATAATACAAAAGTTTATTGATTTTGTTGCATTTATGCTAATGAAAATATGAAATGAATGAAAGGAATAATATTAGTGGAAGTTACATTATTTTCTTAAAGAATAGTATTAGTTGTTTCTTTAATTGATATTTAAAAATAAAAAGTACTATTCGGTGTTTTAGCTAAAAAAATATTACATAGTAGACTAAATTCCATATGAACATTTCGTGACATACTTTTATTTTATATATTATATGTAAAAGTTGGTTTGCACTCCGAAGTTTTGAAAATAATTGATGGTTTGTTCTTTTTTTGATTCAATCGTTGAAATGAAAGGTTTGATGAAGAATTAAAGTTTTAAGTGTATTGATGAGTTTTTGAATGATAAATTGAAATTGAAATTGCATAAAGAATGAAATAATTGTACTTAATAGAATAAAAGTAGAAGATATAAAAAATTGTGTGGTACATCATATTGTTTGTGAGTTGATAAATATTAGAGTTTATCTTATAGATGAATTTTATGAGTTGATAAATATTAGAGTTTATCGTATAGATGAAGATCAATTGTCGCAAATAGAATTTGTGATTCTGTTTGAATATATTATAGTAGATTATTTTTCACTTCAAAAATAATTATAAAGGTTTTGCATAACTAATGATATAATTAATTATCAATTTTAAAATTAAGGAAACTATTAAAATTTAAAATATCGCAACATGAAGTGTATGATTTATCAACTAAATTCTACACAATCACTTTCAAAATTACTTGTACTTTATCATTTTTACGTAGCAAATACAAATTAATCATAATATTTTACATTCACATCTTCATATAATAATACTCTATAAATATATAATGACTTTTAGAATACATTTTTTTAGTTATTATTTTGTTGAAAGTTTATTAACTTTTTGTTAGTGCATTTATAGTAAATAAATTATAATAAAAACATATTTAAATTAAGGGTATAGTTTGATTAGTGAGAGATATCGAATAGTTTTAAGAAGAAGTTTTTAGGCCAAATATATAATAAAACTAATTTTATTTTTGGGTAATATGATCATTAATTTGCTAACATTTTCAAAGTAATATAATAAAATTAATTTGCTAATATTATTTTGAGAAGGAAATTAAATACTACACAATTACTTTGAATTAACATAGAACTAGGTTAGTGAGGAAATAAAAAAGTTTTAACACGGAGGTTTTTTGTCTAAAATATGTTTAAATTATTCTTTTTTGGTAATTAACATAACAAAACTAATATAACCACTAATTTGCTTTAGCTATTAAAAATGATATTGAATATATCATTATAAATTTGTGAATGTAGATTTAAAGTAAAACAATATTATTTCATATAAAATACCCATACAAAGAAACCATAAATTAAATATGTGAGTCACTCTATATATATATTACTTTAAGTACATTTTCATTAGGATAATCTCTTATTTTTATGTATATATTAAACCAATGTATCTCATTTTTTCCACTTAAAGGAACAATAGAATTGTTTTTCGACAATAATGTTATGTCAAAAACTAAATTCATAACTTTCTTCAGGAAAATAAAGATCAACTCCAAGATTATCGTTTTTCAATTTGCAATTAACAGTTAACTCAAATCTTCTTTCCACTTGTTATAAATTTCCATGTCCAATCCAACAACATTGTACATCCACAGTAATGTCAATGCACATATCAAGAGAAATTTCGCGATAATTAAACATAGACATTGTATTTTCTATGAAAGCGAATAATCTAGGATATAGAAAATATTGTATAAGAATGACACGATTTTGGAGAGGCGTCTAAGACTCTTATTTATAGTAGTATATTAGATCAAAATATTTTTAGATAAATGTATTTGTCATTATTATTAATCAATTACACATTCCTTAATATTATTTGTTATTGTTTCCAATTAAAGACACTTAATAAGATTGATATTTTTTTATTACAAACGTTTAAAAAATATATATCTTATTGCTAATTAGGATCAATCAATAAGGTTGATCTTTTTATAACAAAATTTTAGCTATATTCAATAGGATGATATTTTTATTTTATTGTATTTGAAAGTTTTTCAAATTGGAAGACGATTTTGAAAAATATAAAGTGGAATTATTTATAAAATTATTTTGTATAAATTTTTTTTAAATAGTAAAAAAAGTTTATTATGAAATATATATTAATTTTGTTGCATTTAGCTAATGAAAATATGAAATGAATGAAGGAATGATTTAAGTGGGAGTTACATTGTTTTCTTAGAGAATAGTATTAGTTGCTTTCTTAAACAATGTTTAAAATAAATAAGAAAGTACTATTCTGTGTTTTTTACAAACAAAATATTATATAGTAGACTAAAAGACGTCGGATGAACTTTTTCGCAACATACTTTGATTTTATATATTATATATAAATAAAAATTAATAATTTTTTAAAAATATTTTTGTTTACATTTTGAGTCGATATAATTCTCTCCATAAATTGACATTTTAAATTTTTCATTTTTTATTATAAATCATAACTTATATTTGTATTGCAATAAATTTTTTGAATTAAATTATTATTAGTGGAAATTTTTTTTGAGGAAATTATTGGAAATGATTGATTCTTTATTCGGTATTAATAAATTTATGGACAAAATTTTATAATCTAGAAGATATAGTCCAGATCGTAGAAATATTCTTGAAGTAATAGTATATAATAAATTCAATTTAATTTTTATTTTAAATTATTTTATATGATTTCAAATGGAATTAGTTCATAATTCAAAATTCAAATTATTTGGGCACGGTTTTGGTCTAAAAAAAATCAAAAGATAGTTACAAAAGTGACTTGACAATAATTTCATGAAAATTAGGTTAGTGCAAAATACAACACATTCTAACCTTTATATATAGTAGCAAAATAATTTCAAAGAAACATACACATTAAATATTCTCAAATTCGAAACAATTATACTTGCCTTGAATCAGCACATATGTTCTTACTAAATTTAAATAGTAAACCAATTATTGTCTTGTTGTCATCAATAGCTTTTAAAATTTCCATTTAAAAATACAATTTGAGTAAGTTGATTTATATTCCATTATTTTGAAGATAATTGATTTTTTTTTTTTTGAATTATTGAAATGAAAAGTTTGATGAGAAATTAGAGTTCTTAGTGTATTGTTAACTCATTGAATAATAAATTTAAACTGAAATTGCATAACAAATAAAATAATTGTACACAATAAAATAAAAGTAGAAGATATAAAAAATAGTATGTCACATCAGAATATTTTTGAGTTGACAAATATTCGAGTTTATTGTATAAATGAAGATTAATTGTCGCAAATATAATTTAGGATTATGTTTGAATATATTATAATAGATTATTTTTTACTACAAAAATAAATATAAAGGTTTAGTATAACTAATGATATAATTAATTGTCAATTTCAAAATTAAGAAGAATATTAAAATTTAAAATATTCCAAGATGAAGTATATGATTTATTAACTAAATTCTACACATTCCCTTTCAAAATTACTTGTACTTTATTGTTTTTACGTAACAAATACAAATGAATCAAAATATTTTACATTAAGATCTTCGTATAATAATGCTGCATAAATTGATAATGACTTATTTTCTTAGAGATATCACATTTTGTTAACGTTATTATGTTGAAAGTTTATTAACTTTTGGTTTGTGCAATTTAAATGAATCTTTATTTGCATTTATAGTTAATAATTTAAATGAAAAGATGTTTGAATTAACTGTAAAGTTTGATTAGTAAGAGACATCCAATAGTTTTAAAGAAGTTTTTAGATTCAAAATATGATAAAACTATTTTTTTTTCTTTTGTAATATGATAAAACTAATATGATCGTTAATTTACTAACATTTACTTATACAAAAATATAATTCAATTATTAATAATGATACTGAATATGTCATTATTATTTTGGGAATGAAAATTAAATACTAAACAATTATTTTTAATTAAGGTATAACTAGATTAGTGAGGAAATACAAGAGTTTTAAATAGAAGATTTTAGTTCTAAAATATAATTAAACTATTTTTTTTT
>NC_021161.2:51351304-51363993 GCF_000331145.2 Cicer arietinum
TTATATCCCAATGGCAAGTAGTACATGCAGGATAATCTCTTGTTTCTACGTATATATCAAACCAATGCATCGCACCTTTCCATTGAAAGGAACAAAAGAATAGTGTTTCGGCTATGAAGTTATGTCCAAAACGAAATCCATAATTTTCTCCAGGAAAAATAACATGAACTCCAAGATCATCATCTTTGGATTTGCAATGAACAGTTAACTCTAAATCTCCTGTCAACTTGTTATTAATTTGCACGCCCAATCCAACAACATTATGAATCGACAATAATGTCAATGCACATAACAAGAGAAATTTTGGGATAAACATGGACATTGTATTTTCTTGGAAAGTGAATAATCTAGATTATAGAAAATATGTTATAAGAATGACACGATTTTGAAGAGTCGTCTAAGACTCCTATTTATAATAGTATATTATATTAAAATATTTTTGAGATTTCTACCATTCTTGACCTCCGACACCCTTATCTCACTTGAAATTATATTTTTTTCCCTTTTATACTATTCAAAAAAGTTTAGCATTTATTTTTTCACCATCTCTTTCGAAACTTTACATAAATTATTCCACCATTCAAAAGTTTACAAATTTTCGAAATATAAAAAGTAAGTAATTTTTCTTAATTTCAAACTTTTCATAGTTTCGAAACAATTATTTTTAAAATTTTCAAACTTATAGAACAACATTAAAGTTTCGATATAGGTTTTTTTCCATATTTTCGTAAGTTTCCATCAATACGAAACTTTCAAAATGTTAATTTCCAGTTTTTTCAAAACTTTCAACTCATTGAAATGGAAAGTTTAAAAAATGTAAAGTTTGTTAATTACAAAAATAAAAAGTTTATGTAAATGGAAAAAATATAAAAATGAAAAGTTTAATGAAATGGAAAAAATATAAAAATAAAAAGTTTATATAAATGGAAAAAATACATAAATGAAAAATTTATATCGAGAATTAAAAACAATCAGATCAACAATATCGAAAGTTTAAAACTTTCATTTTGAAAATATCTAAAAAGTTCCAAAGCGTATTCTATTTTTAAACAATTTTTATGCATGATTCAATCCTGTATTTGTTAAAGAAATTATTTTTAGATATTTGATTAGTGAGAAACTATTAAGTAAAAAATAATTTCCAATTATAAACTACAATCAATCAGATATATTAGAATATTTTGTAAAGTTATTTTAGTGTCAAAGTTAATTTAATAACATTGTTAATTTTTTAAAGTGAAAAAAATATATGAAATAATACAATTGTAGGTAGATCTAACCTAAGATTAAAACAAAATAAAAATCAGAACGAAGAAGAAAAAAAAAAGAAATAAAAATAAAGCTATATTCAATAAGATGGTATTTTTAATTTATTGAATTTGAAATTTTTTCAATTTTGGAAGACGATTTAAAAAAAATAATTTCAAATAATATTAAAGCTATTTTAATGTATCAAATAAAATTTTAATTTTGGGTTGGGAGACAATTTAGAAAATTATAAAGTGAAATTATTTATAAAATTATTCAATATCAACTTTTTAAAAAAATGAAAACAGTTTATTTTAATATATATATATATATATATATATATATATATATATATATTAATTTTGTTGCACTTAGCTAGTGAAAATATGAAATGAATGATTTAAGTGGGAGTTACATTATTATTGTACGAACTTTTTCGTTACATATTTTGATTTTATATATTATATATAAAAAAATATTTTTAATGTTTTTAAATATTTTTCTTCCTATTTTGAGTTGATATAATGCTCTTCAATAACTGACATTTTAAAATTTTCATTTTTTATTATAAATCATAACTTATATTTGTACCGCTTATAACATGCCTTAGTACTAATTACTGAGGTGTAGTATCTGAGAGACTAGCACGATTTACTAGAGTATAGCCTATCACAGGCGTTACACATCACTTAAATTCTCGTGAAGATAAGATGGACCAACTATCACATGGAACCATCCTCTCACCCATCACGATCACCACTTAGCTTTGTGGTTCATCACGGTCACCACTTAACATCGTGGCCTATAGCGGTCACCATTGACATTGTGGCCCATCATAGTCACCATAAGCTACGAAATGAATAAGCATACTCTGACTCTTTTCACCATAATCATTAATTAAATACAACTGTTAAAATATTCCCCATTTTTAATACTCATTTAACACTAACAATTTTTCATACTTATCATAGAGCATACTCAAAACATTTTATCCTCTATACAATCCATCACACACAAATCACATAAATTTAATCTACACCAAATCCACTCCTCTATCACACATAAATAAGTTTTGAATCACATAATCACATCAAAAATTAATCTCCACAACTTCATACATAATCACACCTTAAACACATCAATATTAATCATAAATTCATAACTCGTAACAAATTGTATTTTCACTCAAAATATTTATATTCACATCGAAATTAATTATCATGCAATCACACATTAATCATCCATCAATCACATATATAGAGTTCCTATACGCAAACTAAAAATTTGGAAGAAACCCTAACCTTAGCTATCGCTTTTACAACCGTTTTCACTATTGCGATCAAACACAGCGCAAAATCTCGCTCGCCGACACATCAAATAAAATAGTTCCCAAGCACTTTCGTGTAGAGAGGAGCAACTATCGCACCTGACACTTCTTGAATGAAAGCTTAGATCTAGTAGATAAATGGAAGTTTGTGTCAACTTCAAAGTATAGAAAGAAACAATTCAGAATATGCAAAAACAAATATTAATAATATATGTGAGAAGATAAAGAAGGAGAAATAATAAATAAGTAAAATATGCATTAAACAAAGCAATAACAAGTACCTTAAGATATAGTATTGATTGTGTTAAGTTCAACAACACTCACCTCAACATCAATTGAAACTAATTCAGACAACTCTAGAATTTTAAATACAATACATAATCTCATTAACACACCAATTGATTATTAAAATAAACATAAATAAGGAAAATCAATTTGAAAGTTAAAATAAAACATGTGTATCTTACTCAATCTTTTGCAATTCAACTAACTCAGCTGCTAAGTCAAATTTCTTAGGAGATTTGATCTAATTTTGGGTACAAATCAAAGCTTCAACAATAGTGACATTTAATGAACTACGAAATGAATCGAGGATTCAACCTCCTGTACTAAACATCGACTCAGATGATATAGTAGACATTTGAATTTCCAAAATATCTCTAGTTATGCGAGAAAGAACATGATACTTATTTGTTTTTGCTTTCCACCATTTAAGAATGTCAAATGTAGGGGAGTCATCTTCAACGCTAATGTCAACACCATCCTCGTTCCATTTATCTCAAATCTATGCAATAATATAGTTAGAAATTTTCAAAGGTAAAAAGAAAAGAAAGAGAAAACAACTAGCATTGCTACTTGATCTACCACATTTGCTTTCGTTGTTACGCATAACCCACCAACCATTTTAATTTATTAAGCTACCATAATTTTTAAATAGTAGTGTTTCATTTGTTTATAGTTAGAGTACTTACTATTTTCAAATAAAATACTAAATGTGTTTAATAGATTTAAATGTAAAAAATTTAAACAAAATTCATCATAAGCTTTTGCATAAACATCATTTTTGAAAATTAAATAATATTTAACTAAAAAAAATTGTATTTAAAAAATTTAAAATAAATTTATTATAAACATAACCATAAGCTTTTAGTCCATACCTTTATTATGTAGAACTATAACAAAATATAACATTTAAATAAATAGTATTTAACTCAAATATTACATTTCTCTTTCGAAAGAGTCAATTCAAAAATTAGATACAAATTTTTTGAGTAGGGATATACAAGATTATAAGGCCAAAACAATTTAAATGCTAAACTGCGAGAAAAATTCAGTATTTAACCTAGACGCATAAACACCTGGCATCAACATTCATATAAAAATCAGTTATTAATAATATTTTATTATAACTAATTGGTATAAAATCATAAAACTTGTGAGCACCTGCGTAATAAAAGAAGAAGGTGGACGCCAGCACGACTTCAAGAAGTTGAAAATCTAAAGAAGAAGAGTAAAGAAACCATATTGGATTGTTGGGACTGTCAAACAAAATTTTAAAAATATATATATATACCTAGTTACCGGGTCGGGTTGACATGTTCAAATTGTTAAACCCATTAATTGAAATAAATATAAGCGGGTTTCAATGGGTAGGGTTAGGTCGGACCAGAAAGTGACCGGGTACGGGTAAAAATCGGGTTGAGTTGGACCAATAGGACGATTTTTTTATTTGGTTGTATTTGAAAGTTTTTCATTTGTGGAAGACGATTTTGAAAAAAATAAATTCAAATACTATTAAAGCTATTATTGTTGAGACAAAATCTCAATTTAATGTTTTAATGGAAACAAACAAAAAGTTAATTAAGAATGTTAATTGTGATTCCAAGTGTTTTGGTATTTAACATGTGTGTTTGAGTGTATTAATCAAAGATATGATCAAAGTAAAGCAAGAATAAATCAACATGAAAAGCAAAATTTGAACAAACAAGAAAGGAGAAAATTCTTAGCAAAATCTGAAAAACGGAGAATGTTCTCCAGTTTCAAGAATGATCATCACAGCTCCACGATCAATCAATCTCCACTAGTTAAAAGAAGTTTTAGGCTCTGGATTTTACATCAATATCATTAACACTTGGCAAGGAACATATTGAGATAATTGGATTCCAAGAAACTACTTGAATCACAAAGAGAGAAGATCATGAATTAGCAAGACCAGACATATCTAAATATCCTCCAGCTTGACTGTCAAGAACGAAGATCATTCTGAACAGCAGTCTGAAAAACGAAGAATGTTCTGGTTTTAACAGCATTGATCCAAGAACATTCTAGTTTAGAAAGAACAAAGTCTTCTTTAATTCAAGAGTGGTTTGGGCTACAGAAATACATCAATCTACATTGCAAATCACCAGTATTCATTACAAAGGAACATAATTATATACTCAAGATAATTTTTGGCAGATTCTTTCCATAAGATCAACAAAAAGCAAATCAATGCATCAAGAATAAACAGCAAGACTAATCCTCAAAGTTGATGGCTAAAGTAAACAAGTACAAACTGGAATGAAATGATAAAGTCACTGCATCACTGACACACGTACATAACAGAAAAGTTTGACACACAACAACTGTCAAAATTGTCAAAATCCAACAATCACTCAAAATAGAAACGAAGAACGCTCTCCGTTTTCACAGCTTTAATCCAAGAACGTTCTGGTTTACAAAGAGCAAAATATGATGTAATTTAACATCGATATGGGCTACAAAAGTACATCTATCTACACTACAAAACATCAATATTCATCACATAAGAAGTTAATAATCTACATAGGATTGTTTTGGATAGTTTCGATCAAAGAGGATCAACAAAGGCAAAACAAAACATCAAGATCAATCTCCAAATTGATGAGCTATGAGAAAGGACAGTCATGACAGCAAGGACACTGCTGCTGCACCTTTTTGTAAAAAGCACATCATTTTCTGAGACAAAGTATTGACACAAAACAGCTGTCACAATTCAGCACTCATACAAAATAGAAACGAAGAATGTTCTTGTTTTTACAAAAGAACATTTTGGTTTTAATTCTCTTTTAAAAAGTCATTATTAAAAAAGATAATTTTCCACAGTCTAAACCATATATTAAAGAGTATCAAGACTGCTCAAACCATTGATGAAGTCAAGAACTCGAGATCAATAACCAAATGTAAAAAACAACCTCAAGATTGATCTTCAAATTGATGAGTTGTGAGCAAGGAAATAAGTACATTGTACTTTCAATATTCTGTATAAACCTGACTCAAAACCGTGTCAACTGACATGTGACAACTTATTCACTCACACATTTATGTTTTTCATGAAACCCAAAAGTAAGAACGTTCTTCGTTTTGTAAAAAACGTTCTGGATAGCAAATAAACACATGTTTAATTGCTTGGAAAATGTGCCCACCGGATATATTCATTTTTAATTGAATATTCAAAGCCTTTTAACATCTATAAATTGAATATCAATTGGAAGATGAAGACAAGAGTTCAATTTACAAATCTACCAACACTTGTTCAAGTAACAAATATAAAAATAAATAAAAAAACTCTTCAACCAAACTCCAACTCTCTTCACTATATCTTTGGATCATTATTTACTGAGTTTGTCTTTCATTTATATCAAACAAGTGTTGAGAAGTTTTAAGATCCCAAACACTTTTATCAATCACATTATTTGTAACTCAAGTCTATATTTTATGTTAGATTGAGTGTGTTTGTAAAAATCCTTTCAAGGTTGAAAGGTGGTTGTAAAAATCTTTTCTAGGTTGTAAGATGCAGATTGTAACATATCAAGGTTGATCTGGAGTAGTGGTGTAAAAACCAATAACGTTCTTCGTTTTGAACACTTAGTGAAAAATCTCACAATTGTGAGGAATGGACGTAACCCTGATTGGGTGAATCAAGATATATCCTTTGTGTGATATCTTTTCCCTTATCTATTTAATTTCATTCTATTTGATTATCAAGTTAAATAGATAATTTAAATTTTTGATTTAACTAACCAAGAACATTCTTCGTTTTCTAGTCAGAAATCAAGAACGTTCTCCGTTTTCTATTTTTCACAACCAAGACCAATCTTTAGTTATTTTCTTAAGTTTTTAACATGATATTTTAAATATGAACATTTACAATTCAAACCCCCTTTCTTGTAAATCAATATTGCTTCTTCAATTGTATATTAAATGAAACTTTAATTTTGAGTTGGGAGACAATTTAGAAAACTAAAAAGTGGAATTATTTATAAAATTATTTTTTATCATATTTTAAAAAATAATACAAAAGTTTATTGGTTTTGTTGCATTTATGCTAATGAAAATATGAAATGAATGAAAGGAATAATATTAGTGGAAGTTACATTATTTTCTTAAAGAATAGTATTAGTTGTTTTTTTTATTTGATATTTAAAAATAAAAAGTACTATTCGGTGTTTTAGCTAACAAAATATTATATAGTAGACTAAATTCCATATGAACTTTACGTGACATACTTTTATTTTATATATTATATGTAAAAGTTGGTTTGCACTCCGAAGTTTTGACAATAATTGATGGTTTGTTCTTTTTTGTTTCAATCGTTGAAATGAAAGGTTTGATGAAGAATTAAAGTTTTAAGTGTATTGATGAGTTTTTGAATGATAAATTGAAATTGAAATTGCATAAAGAATGAAATAATTGTACTTAATAGAATAAAAGTAGAAGATATAAAAAATTGTGTGGTACATCATATTGTTTGTGAGTTGATAAATATTAGAGTTTATCTTATAGATGAATTTTATGAGTTGATAAATATTAGAGTTTATCGTATAGATGAAGATCAATTGTCGCAAATAGAATTTGTGATTCTGTTTGAATATATTATAGTAGATTATTTTTCACTTCAAAAATAATTATAAAGGTTTTGTATAACTAATGATATAATTCATTATCAATTTCAAAATTAAGGAAAGTATTAAAATTTAAAATATCGCAACATGAAGTGTATGATTTATCAACTAAATTCTACACAATCACTTACAAAATTACTTGTACTTTATCATTTTTACGTAGCAAATACAAATTAATCATAATATTTTACATTCACATCTTTATATAATAATGCTCCATAAATATATAATGACTTTTAGAATACATTTTTTTAGTTATTATTTTGTTGAAAGTTTATTAACTTTTTGTTAGTGCATTTATAGTAAATAAATTATAATAAAAACATATTTAAATTAAGGGTATAGTTTGATTAGTGAGAGATATCAAATAGTTTTAAGAAGAAGTTTTTAGGCCAAATATATAATAAAACTAATTTTATTTTTGGGTAATATGATCATTAATTTGCTAATATTTTCAAAGAAATATAATAAAATTAATTTGCTAATATTATTTTGAGAAGGAAATTAAATACTACACAATCAAAGCTTGACACGCAACAACTGTCAAAATTGTCAAAATCTAGCAATCACTCAAAATAGAAACGAAGAGCGTTCTCCATTTTCACATCTTTAATCCAAGAACGTTCTAGTTTACAAAGAGCAAATATCACCCTTTGTTATCATGCATGGTTCTGATTGCAATATAGCCCAACTGCAAGAATTACATGTAGGATAATCTCTTATTTTTACGTATATATTAAACCAATGTATCTCATTTTTCCACTTAAAGGAATAATAGAATTGTTTTTCGACAATAATGTTATGTCAAAAACTAAATCCATAACTTTCTTCAGGAAAATAAAGATCAACTCCAAGATCATCGTTTTTCGATTTACAATTAACAGTTAACTCAAATCTCCTTTCCACTTGTTATAAATTTCCATGTCCAATCCAACAACATTATACATCCACAATAATGTCAATGCACATATCAAGAGAAATTTCGCGATAATTAAACATAGACATTGTATTTTCTATGAAAGCGAATAATCTAGGATATAGAAAATATTGTATAAGAATGACACGATTTTGGAGAGGCGTCTAAATTGTATTTGAAAGTTTTTCAAATTGGAAGACGATTTTGAAAAATATAAAGTGGAATTATTTATAAAATTATTTTGTATAAATTTTTTTTAAATAGTAAAAAAAGTTTATTATGAAATATATATTAATTTTGTTGCATTTAGCTAATGAAAATATGAAATGAATGAAGGAATGATTTAAGTGGGAGTTACATTGTTTTCTTAGAGAATAGTATTAGTTGCTTTCTTAAACAATGTTTAAAATAAATAAGAAAGTACTATTCTGTGTTTTTTACAAACAAAATATTATATAGTAGACTAAAAGACGTCGGATGAACTTTTTCGCAACATACTTTGATTTTATATATTATATATAAATAAAAATTAATAATTTTTTAAAAATATTTTTGTTTACATTTTGAGTCGATATAATTCTCTCCATAAATTGACATTTTAAATTTTTCATTTTTTATTATAAATCATAACTTATATTTGTATTGCAATAATTTTTTTGAATTAATTTATTATTAGTGGAAAATTTTTTTTGAGGAAATTATTGGAAATGATTGATTCTTTATTCGGTATTTATAAATTTATGGACAAAATTTTATAATCTAGTAGATATAGTCCGGTCGTAGAAATATTCTTGAAGTAATAGTATATAATAAATTCAATTTAATTTTTATTTTAAATTATTTTATATGATTTCAAATGGAATTAGTTCATAATTCAAAATTCAAATTATTTGGGCACGGTTTTGGTCTAAAACAAATCAAAAGATAGTTACAAAAGTGACTTGACAATAATTTCATGAAAATTAGATTAGTGCAAAATACAACACATTCTAACCTTTATATATAGTAGCAAAATAATTTCAAAGAAACATACACATTAAATATTCTCAAATTCGAAACAATTATACTTGCCTTGAATCAGCACATATGTTCTTACTAAATTTAAATAGTAAACCAATTATTGTCTTGTTGTCATCAATAGCTTTTAAAATTTCCATTTAAAAATACAATTTGAGTAAGTTGATTTATATTCCATTATTTTGAAGATAATTGATTTTTTTTTTTTTGAATTATTGAAATGAAAAGTTTGATGAGAAATTAGAGTTTTTAGTGTATTGTTAACTCATTGAATAATAAATTTAAACTGAAATTGCATAACAAATAAAATAATTGTACACAATAAAATAAAAGTAGAAGATATAAAAAATAGTATATCACATCAGAATATTTTTGAGTTGACAAATATTCGAGTTTATTGTATAAATGAAGATTAATTGTCGCAAAATAATTTAGGATTATGTTTGAATATATTATAACAGATTATTTTTTACTACAAAAATAAATATAAAGGTTTAGTATAACTAATGATATAATTAATTGTCAATTTCAAAATTAAGAAGGATATGAAAATTTAAAACATTCCAAGATGAAGTATATGATTTATTAACTAAATTCTACACATTCCCTTTCAAAATTACTTGTACTTTATTGTTTTTACGTAACAAATACAAATGAATCAAAATATTTTACATTAAGATCTTCGTATAATAATGCTGCATAAATTGATAATGACTTATTTTCTTAGAGATATCACATTTTGTTAACGTTATTATGTTGAAAGTTTATTAACTTTTGGTTTGTGCAATTTAAATGAATCTTTATTTGCATTTATAGTTAATAATTTAAATGAAAACATGTTTGAATTAACTCTAAAGTTTGATTAGTAAGAGACATCCAATAGTTTTAAAGAAGATTTTAGATTCAAAATATGATAAAACTAATATGATCATTAATTTACTAACATTTACTTATAAAAAAATATAATTCAATTATTAATAATGATACTGAGTATGTCATTATTATTTTGGGAATGAAAATTAAATACCAAACAATTATTTTTAATTAAGGTAGAACTAGATTAGTGAGAAAATAAAAGAGTTTTAAATAGAAGATTTTAGTTCTAAAATATAATTAAACTATTTTTTTTTTGGTAAAACAACAAAACTAACATAACCACTAGTTTGCTTTAGCTATTAATGATGATATTTAATATATCATTATAAATTTGCCAACGAAGATTAAAAGTAAAACAATATTATTTCATATCTATTACTGATACCAAGAAACCATACAATATATATGTATATTTCTCCAAGTACAACTTTAATTAAGATAAAATAAACACAAATGACTGACATACTATTTGTTTACTTATTCCATGGATAGCAAACACTACCCTTTTCTATCATGCATGGTCCTGATTGCGTTATATCCCAATGGCAAGTAGTACATGCAGGATAATCTCTTGTTTCTATGTATATATCAAACCAATGCATCGCACCTTTCCATTGAAAGGAACAAAAGAATAGTGTTTCGGCAATGAAGTTATGTCCAAAACTAAATCCATAATTTTCTCCAGGAAAAATAACATGAACTCCAAGATCATCATTTTTCGATTTGCAATGAACAGTTAACTCTAAATCTCCTGTCAACTTGTTATTAATTTGCACGCCCAATCCAACAACATTATGAATCGACAATAATGTCAATGCACATAACAAGAGAAATTTTGGGATAAACATGGACATTGTATTTTCTTTGAAAGTGAATAATCTAGATTATAGAAAATATGTTATAAGAATGACACGATTTTGAAGAGTCGTCTAAGACTCCTATTTATAATAGTATATTATATTAAAATATTTTCGAGATTTGTACAGGATTGAGTCATGCATAAAATTCGAGTAAGTGTAGTAAATATAAGTGTAGTAAGTACATCATTTCCTATTATGTATCATTAATTGTGTAATCTCCTTGAAATTTGTTATTGAATATTTGTTTTAAATTCATATGATGGAAAATAGTTAAGGAAATATCTTGCAGATCAATATCTTGCAGATCACAGTTAAGGAAATATCTTGCAGAACAATATCATGTGATCGAACAAGACACAATTCAACTGAAGGATAACTTGTCTTTCGAAGTACCACCGTTAAGAATTGATGACATGAAGATTAAGCGATGGAGGACCAAGGATGTTTCGTTGGTCAAGGTGATTTGGAACCCAATTACTAGAGATGCGACTTGTGAACAGGAGAGCAAGATGAGAAAACAACACCTTGAGTTATTTCTCGATGCGTAGTTTCGAGGACGAAACTAATTTTAGGGGGTAGTAATGTAAGACCCATAGTTTTAAATTCTAATTTATGTATTTTAGTATATTTTGGTATTGAACTCTGAGGCTTTTTAGCCAAGCTATTGATATTTTGTGAGTTTAATGCCCAAAAATATTTTTTGATGCTCCGATTAAAATTATTCGTCGATAAATAAATTAGATTAAGTACGGTTAATCTTTTGCCGAAGAATTTAATTTTGGGCAGTTTTGTTAAAAATATCGCGGGTTGCTGAAAATTGTATCTGTCAATTGAGTTGCGACGAGAGTAGATATTTTTATCAATTGGTTTGAGAGGTTATGGGTGAAATGGTAATTTTGATAAATATCTAGATATTTGTTAAGATATAATTACTATATATATATATATATATGTTTGGAGGGAAAAGGAAAGGAAGGAAAAAAAGAAAGAAAATGAAAAACAAAGGAAAACAGAAACAGAAGAAAACGAAAACGTTTCCTCCCTGCCTCGCGAACCCATTTGATATTTGATTATGGCGAAACTTTAATATCGTGTATGTCGTATATATTTTAATATCGATTTTGTTAATTTTTTTATTTCCCTAATTATAAGATTTTACTGATTTTTAAAGTGGTATAATGTGCCACTAATTATTTTAATTGTTTGATTTTCGATTTTTGTTTTGGTTTTATTTTAGTAAGTACATAATTTTCTATTATGTATCATGAATTGTATAATCTCCTTGAAATTCGTTATTGAATATATACCTTAAATTCCTATGATTGAGAATAATTTTAATTTAATTCTATGCAATAATTCATTTAAAATGCTATTATGTGCCACTAATTATGTTAATCGCTTGATTTTCTATTTTTGTTTTTGTTTTTTTTAGTATGTACATCATTTGCTATTATGTATCGTTAATTGTGTAATCTCTTTGAAATTTCTTAGAGATATCACATTTTCTTAACGTTATTATGTTG
>NC_021161.2:51373993-51374858 GCF_000331145.2 Cicer arietinum
GGTGGAACATCAGCGACCTGCTGGAATGTTGCAACCTTTAGATATACTTGAGTGGAAGTGGGATAGCATTTCCATAGATTTTATATCTGGATTGCCGAAAATAAGGAGAAAGAATGATTCTATATGGGTGATAGTGGATCGAGTGACTAAATCCGCACACTTTTTTTCCACTAAAGACCACCTATAAGGTAAATAAGCTAACAAAGATCTACATTGTTGAAATTGTTAGATTACACGGAGTACCATCGAGTATTGTATCAGACTGTGATCCGAAGGTCACATCACATTTTTGGAGAGCATTGCACGAAGCGTTGGGAACAAAACTAAGATTGAGTTCAGCTTACCATCCACAAACAGACGGACAGACTAAAAGGACAAATCAGTCCTTGGAAGATCTATTAGATGATAGAGGAAGTTAGGATGATGTACTTCCGTTGGTTGAGTTCACCTACAACAATAGTTTCAACGCAAGTATTAGAATGGCACCATATGAGGCTTTATATGGGCGCAAGTGTCAAACGCCTTGGTGTTGGTATAAAGACGGTGAAAGTATGATTGTCGGACCGAAGATGGTACAACAGACTACCGCTAAGGTAAAGAAGATCAAGGAGAAAATGAAGACTTCACAAGATCGTTAGAAGAGTTATGGGGAGAAGCGTCGCAGACTTTTAGAATTCGAACAGGGTGACCATGTATTTCTAAGAGTCACGCCTACTACTGGAGTTTGTAGAGCCTTGAAATCGACGAAATTGACTCCGAAATTCATTGGACCATATCAGATTTCTGCACGAATTGGGCATGTTGCTTATCGGATTGCATTGCCTCTGATACTGTCCAATATTCATGACGTGTTTCATGTGTCACA